>NC_059112.1:92035800-92285800 GCF_020740685.1 Jaculus jaculus | reverse complement strand
GTAAATGTGTATTTTATTCTCACACAAAAGGCTGAATGATGTCAGGAAGGGTATTCAAGTATTTGTCTGTCCAGCACAGTTCCTTTTTTTTTTTTTCCTCCCTGCAAAGTAAATTTGTTATGAAAACTGATCTGACTTATTTTGGTATCTTTCCACTCCCATTTATGTATTTATTTTGGCTTTTTGAGGTAAGGTCTTGCTTTAGCCCAGACTGACCTGGAATTCATTATGTAGTCTCAGCCTCTCAAGTATTGGGATTAAGTTCCATTTTAAGATACTTAAAAAATGTTTTTATTAGTCACATACTTTAATATTTGAACAAATCATGTGTTGGGGTCCCATTCCCCTCATGTTATCTTCTTACGTCCTTTCTTCCCTGCCCCCATTCCACAGAAGGTCTTGCTCAGCAAAACTATTGGTGCTGACCATGGAATTATGAGTGCATTGATCTTGAGTCCTCTCTTTAGCCCCCACATCAGTCTTCAAATGGGGGGAGGGAAGCCCAAATCACACATACGCAATTAGACAGAAAGCATATCTTACTGTATCTCTTAATATTTTGGATCCTTAAAAGATGTCCACTTCATATCAAAAGTTTTGTTGAACTATTATTTTTTGGTGTGTGTGGTATGTGTGTGTGTGTATCATGTGTGGTGTGTTATGTGTAAATATGGTGTATGCATGAACGTATGCAGATGCACATACTTTATGTCACACATACAGAGATGCCAGAGAACAGCCAGTGTCCTCCTCCATTGCTCTTCCATGGTGTTTCCTTGAGATGGAGCTGTCACTGAACTTGGAGCTGCTGTCGTTTTGACCACACTGGCTGACCAGCGAACTCAGCGATTCTCCCATCTCTGTGCCCCCACAGGATTGAAGTTACAGGTGTTTGTAACTATACATACTTAAAAAAATTCATTAGCATACAAAGATTTAGGTTTCAGGGTTGGGAACATGGCTTAGCGGTTAAGGCGCTCGCCTGCAAAGCCAAAGGACCCCAGTTCAATGCCCCAAGTTCCACGTAAGCCAGATGCACAAGGGGGAGCATGCATCTGGAGTTCGTTTGCAGTGGCATCTATTCTCTTGCTTTTTCTGACTCTCTTTCTACCTCTTCCTCTCTCTCAAATAAATAAATAAGTAAAAATATATTTTAAAAAAAGAATTAGATTTCATTATTCTCAAACCTCCTATTTCCCCTTTCCCTTTCCTCCTTACATACTCTCCCCAACTTAGCCCCCTTTCTTCTCCCACACTGCATGTTTTCTTTTGTCTTTTCCCCACTTCTCATCACCTCTCTCCGGGTGTCCTACCTGGAATCATAGGCCATGCTCAGTCTCACACACATCCCCTTATTTACATATATACATAAACATATGTGAGGGAACATGGAATTTTAATGCCCTGTTTTGAATGTGGGTGCTGGAGACCGAATTTAGGTTCCCATTCTTTTTTTTTAATATATTTTATTTATTTATTTATTTATTTATTTATTTGTTTATAGAGAGAGAGAAGGAGAGAGAGAGAATGGGAGTTCCAGGGCCGCCAGCCACTGCAAACAAACTTCAGATGTATTTGCTACCTTGTGCATCTGGCTTACGTGGCTCCTGGAGAATCAAACTGGGATCCTTTGGCTTTGCAGGCAAATGCCTAAACCGCTAAGCCATCTCTACAGCCCCTAGGCTCCCATTCTTGTTCTTATCCACTGAGCCATCTTAATACCCCCTCATTTGATTTTTTTTTTTTTTTTTGAGAAAGGGTCTTATGTATCAGGCTGGCCCAGCTTTGCTACCAAGGATGACCTTGAACGTCTAATCCTCCTGCCTCCACCTCCTGCGTGGCCGAATTACAGGGATGTACCATCATGCCTGGTTTTGCAAAGCTGGCAGTTACATCTGGGGCTTTGCAAATGGTAGGCAAGGACTCTAGATCACCAGCCATGAACTATAGTTACCTGATCTAGAGTAGCCATATTCAAATACGCTAAATGACAATTATGAAATACCACATGCGTATTTGCACAGGAGCTCCCTAAATGACATACCACTTCAGACCCGCAACACATCCTCCTGTGTGAACAAACTCCCTGCGGGGCTTTGGGCTGCCATCTTTACCCACATGGGGTTCCCACTGAAAAGTTCCTTCCACTTTGCTTTCATCTTGTTACACAGACCTTGAGTTATTGCATACATTCTGAACTTTTCTGCTTTGTTACTAGTCCTCCACAAAACACAGGTCCTTAGTTCTGCCCCTCCAGCCTGAGTCCTTATTTCTAATAAACCAAATTCCTATGTCTAGGTGCAAAGCATGAGATTCCATTTTGACTGTCATCATTGTTTTTGAGGTACATGTCAACCACACTCATGAACCTTTCCCTTCAGGACAGTTTATATAGATCCTTTATTAAAATCATTTACAGGTTAAGTGCTCTGTAAAAAAAATCATT
This sequence comes from Jaculus jaculus, assembly GCF_020740685.1. Classification (NCBI taxonomy): domain Eukaryota; kingdom Metazoa; phylum Chordata; class Mammalia; order Rodentia; family Dipodidae; genus Jaculus; species Jaculus jaculus. Next base: position 92,283,354 of record NC_059112.1, on the reverse strand, counting down.
TTATTTATCATTTATATTTATTTATCATTTACTTGAGAGAGATTGAGAAAGAGGAAGATATATATAGAGAGAATGGGTGCATCAGGGCCTCCAGCCCCTTCAAACAAACTACAGATGCATGCGCCACCTTGTGCATCTCATGGGTACTGGGGAATTGAACCTGGGTCCTTTGGCATTGCCGGCAAATGCCTTAACTGCTAAGCCATCTCTCCAGCCTGGGTTTAAGTGCTTTTGACTCCCATACTTGGTTCAAGTCACATCACTTCCTTGATTAAGATTTCCAGCCTGGGAAGTAAGGGCGATCTGGCTGTGACATCTGTCACCCCATTGATTGTCAGGGTTGATTGGGCTGATCTGGCTGGCTAGGCGGGTGCCCCTTCCTCCCTCACTGCTCCACATGCGTCCCTCCTGAAGCTGCATGGTGGGTCCAAGAGGACAACCTTCCCCGCATCAAGGAGGTCTTGTCTTCAGTCAAGCATACACGGATAGCTGTGCTCCCCTAATAGAACCTCCAAACAAGCTCTCAAGATTTCCAGCTGCTAGGCGGTCTTCCAGGTGCTGCCCCATCATACCTCAAAAGGGGCCCGACTGAAACTAAGGACAATTGGCGAAACAAGCAAGGGTGCTGTTTTCCTGATGAACCGGATACCAGCACAAAGGGGAAGGAGACCAACACAGAGAAAAATCAACTCCTACCAAACCAGAGAGCCAGAGCCTCAGAGGCCCCCAACACCTTGTCACTGAAGCAGACCAGAAATGAACCCAACATGGCTCAGGGAAATTTTGCGGAAGAGGGGGCGGAAAGAATGTCAGAGTCACATGTTGGGTCATAATATGCAGAGACATTTATCCTACCCATAACTGTGGGCTAACTCCACAATGCATGACTCATTTACATCAACAAGGAGGGGCCATTGGGAGTGGGTAGGTCATGGATGAGCCTAAACAATGGTACCAAACTGCCTGTATTTGCTGAAAAGAAAACTAATAAATTAAAAAAAAAAAAAAAAGATTTCCAGCTGGGCATGGTGGTGTACACCTTAAATCCCAGCACTGTGGAGGCAGAGGTAGGAAGATCACCAGTGAGCTCGAAGTCACCCTGAGACTACATAGTGAATTCCAGGTCAGCCTGAGCTGGAGTGAGACCAATAAACCAAATATATACATATAGATTTCCAAGTCACTGTGATTAAATGAATCTGCCATCTTCATTCCCTTGTGCACTATGTTGGGTTCTATTTGCATGGGGTCTCCCAGATAGAGGACAAGCCACCAGAGAAGGGGACCTGGAGAATGTGTACCTAATCCACTTGTGGACACCAGATGCCCATCTAAGCTAGTTCTCAGAGATTGTGCTTGCCCCAAGATGGTCTCATGTTAGTCCCGAGATTAAAGTGGTAGCTGAAAACATAAATAAAGAGGGTTAAGGGCTGGGGAGATAGCTTAGCCAGTGAAGAGCTTGGAGGATGCGAGTTCCATTACCAGAGCCCACTTAAATTCTGCGCATGGTGGGGCCTGCCTGTAACCCCAGCACTGGGGAGGAGGAGACAGGAGGATCCCTGGAGCTCACTGGCCAGTCCTTCCAGACTAATCAGTGAGCTCCAGGCCAATGAGAGAGCCTGTCTTAAAAGAGGCAGGTGACATACTTGAGGACACCCCAAGTTGTCCTCTGGCCTCCTCATGCATTCACATGCATGTGCATGCAGTCACATGTGTAGGCACACATGCACATCACACACCTGCAAGAAGTGATTCTTTGTGTACTCTGATTTCTCTTTTTTTTCCACATAAATTCTCCCGACTTAGGTGCGTTCCTCATTCTTTCAGGTCACAGGTGTCCCATTTTTTAAAAATTAACTAATTAATTAATTTATTTGACAGAGAAAGAGGGAGAGAGAAAGAGAGAGAGAAAATGGGCATGCCAGGGCCTCCAGCAAATGAACTTCAGGCGCATGCACCCTCTTGTGCATCAGGCTAATGTGGGTCCTGAGGAATCAAACCAGGGTCCTTTGGCTTTGAAGGCAAACGCCTTAACTGCTAAGCCAATCCTTCGGCCCAGTGTCCCATTTTTTAAAAAGTCTCTGTGTGGATCGCTACTTGAACTGAAGCTCTTAAGGGCTCCCTCCGCGACTGTTCTCAAATGCTAGTGTTTTAGCCTCTATGTGACTCAGAGCTAACTTGGGTGAGGCCAAGAAAATGATGGGTGCATGTGGGCGTCTCCTTTTGTAGCCACACTTCCAAAACTGCATTATTAAGCCTATAATAGTAACCTGTAACATAGATGTAAAGCTAAAAGTTTCAGGACTTGATTGGAGGGCAGGCAGACATTTCCCATAATCCTCAGTGTGTGAATAGAAATTGTGTGGAGAGATAGGTCTGATGAGCCGAGAGTCATCTTCTTCTATGAAATTTACTTTTTCAGGGAGAGTCAGCGATCCTCGAGGGAGCATGGTGAAGGCCATGGGCTTCCTCTCAGTTGCATGTAACTTTTTTTTGTTTGTTTTGTTTTTCAAGGTAGGGTCTCCCTCTAGCCCAGGAAGACCTGGAATTCACTATATGAGTTCACTGAACTCAGCAATTCTCCTACTTCTGCCTCCTGAGTGCTGGGATTAAAGGTGTGTGCCACCATGTCCACGTCTCCTCCCCAATATTTTACTTGCAAGCAGAGAGAAATAGAGACAAGAGAGAAAGGGAGGTAATGAGAGAGAGAGAGAGAGAAAAAGAGGGAGGAAGGGAGAGAGAGAGGGAGAGAGAGAGGAGAATGGGCACAAACAGGGCCTCTAGCCACTGAAAATGAACTCCAGATGCATGCACCACATTGTACATCTGGCTTTATGTGGGTACTGGGGACTCAAACCTGAGTCATTAAGCTTTGCAAGCAAGCACCTTTAACCACAGAGCATCTCTCCAGCCCTACATATAATTTTCGATGTATGTTACTACATAGACTTTATGGTCCTTTGAGGAAACCATGGGGTAAAACTCCTGCTTGTTGGGGGTATGACTCTTTCCTTTCATCTGTTTATATACATGTGGACAATCTTGCATGTGGTGTGAATGTGTATATTCATGTGTTAATGCTTATGAATGTACGTGGGTGAGTGTTGGAATCTAGAGGTCTTCACCAGTTTGTCTAGACCTTATCTTCTTTTATTTTTGCATGTGTATGTTTGTGAGGTGTGCATGCATCTATACATGTGTGTTTACATATGTGTGGGTACATGTGTGTGCCAGTGCACACGTGCAGGCTAGAGGTTGATGTTGGGTGTCTTCCTTGATCACCCTTCATCTTGCTTCTTGAGACAAGAACTCTCACTGGATCCTAGATCTTCCCAATTTGGCTAGTCGAGATAATGAACTTGCCCCTGAGAACACTTTTTTCTACCTCCCAAGCACCAAAATTGATAGTGGACTGCTCTGCCCATCTGGCATTTACATGGGTGCTAGGAATCCAAATACTGTCTCCATGATGGCACAGTAAGCAGTTTATCCACTGAGCCATCTCGCTAGACCCTCCACCTGAATATGGAACTCACTGATTCAGCTACACAAGCTAGTCAGGAAGCACCAATGATCCTCCTGTCTCCTCCCCCTCAGCTCTGGGATTTAAGGTGCATGCCATCATACTCAGTAGGTATGTAGGGCTGGAGGATTTGAACTCAGGTCTTCATGATTGTGTTGTGAGCCCTTTACTTCTGAGCCATCTCCCCATTCCCAATTGTGTGGCTTTTTACTAGTACTGTATGTTCTGACTAACTGGGGAGCTCCCAACCAGGTATTTTGATTTAATAGGTATATGGTGACACCTGAGTCATGGCAATGAATAAAAAGTCCTATTCTAATAATTCTGATGAGCTGTTAAGTATAGAAATTTTTTTGTAATTTATTTATTTGAATGACAGGGAAGGAAATAGGCAGATATAGAGAGAATGGGCATGTCAGGGCCTCTAGCCACTGCAAACTCCAGGAACATGCACCACCCCATCAACTTAGGAATCCCAGTACTCTAAAACTTGTTAAGGGACTCATAATTAAAGTATAAATCTGACCATGAAATTCTTTTATGTCATTGATCAAATGCTACTATTAAATCATTCATGAAAGCAATCCATGTGCGAAGAGAAACGAAAAGAGAAAGAGAAAGACAGTGTTACAAATCTGCTTGGGATATTCAAAGAAAAACTCAGAAACGTATGGCCATGACACATGAGGAAGCATGAGGCAGATGCTACAAACCTGCCAGACGAACTGGACGGAGGAATAGATGTTTCCCCTTACTCTGCCTGACATACAACCATCACTATTACACACTTCCACTTCCTCTACCTGACATACAACCATGATGACTACACACTTCCCTTCCTCTACCTGATATACAACCATGACAACTACACACTTCCCTTCCTTTACTGAACATACAACAGTGATGACTACACACATCCCTTTCTCCACCTGACATACAACCATGACGATTACACACTTCCCTTCCTCCACCTGACATACAACCATGACTACTACACACTTCCCTTCCTCCACCTGACATACAACCATGACACTACACACTTCCCTTCCTCTACCTGACATACAACCATGATGACTACACACTTCCCTTCCTTTACCTGACATACAACCGTGACAACTACACACTTCCCTTACTCTACCTGACATACAACCAAGACAACTACACACTTCCCTTCCTCCACCTGACATACAACCATGATGACTACACACTTCCCTTCCTCTACCTGACATACAACCATGACACTACACACTTCCCTTCCTCTACCTGACATACAACCATGATGACTACACACTTCCCTTCCTCTACCTGACATACAACCATGACACTACACACTTCCCTTCCTCTACCTGACATACAACCATTATGACTACACACTTCCCTTCCTCCACCTGACATACAACCATGACACTACACACTTCCCTTCCTCTACCTGACATACAACCATGATGACTACACACTTCCCTTCCTCTACCTGACATACAACCATGGCAACTACACACTTCCCTTCTTCTACCTGACATACAACCGAGACAACTACACACTTCCCTTCCTCCACCTGACATACAACCATGACGATTACACACTTGCCTTCCTCCACCTGACATACAACTATGACGACTACACACTTCCCTTACTCTACCTGACTTACAACCATGACAACCACACACTTCCCATCTTCTACCTGACATACAACCATGATGACTACACACTTCCCTTACTCTGCCTGACATACAACCATGATGACTACACACTTCCCTTACTCTGCCTGACATACAACCATGATGACTACACACTTCCCTTCCTCCAACTGACATACAACAGAGACAACTACACACTTCCCTTCCTCCAACTGACATAAAACCATGACGACTACACAGTTCCCTTCCTCTACCTGACATACAACCATGATGACTACACACTTCCCTTCCTCTACCTGACATACAACCATGACAACTACACACTTCCCTTCCTCTACCTGACATACAACCATGACTACACACTTCCCTTCCTCTACCTGACATATAACCATGACGACTATATATTTCCCTTACTCTGCCTGACATACAACCATGATGACTACACACTTCCCTTCCTCTACCTGACATACAACCATGACAACTACACACTTCCCTTCCTCTACCTGACATACAGCCATGACAACTACACACTTCCTTTCCTCTACTGGACATACAACCATGACGACTACACACTTCCCTTCCTCTACCTGACATACAACCATGATGACTAACCACTTCCCCTTCTTCTGCCTGACTTACAACCATGACACTACACACTTCCCTTCCTCTACCTGACATACAACCATGACGACTACACACTTCCCTTCCTCTACCTGACATACAACCATGACTACACACTTCCCTTCCTCTACCTGACATATAACCATGACGACTATATATTTCCCTTACTCTGCCTGACATACCACCATGATGACTACACACTTCCCTTCCTCTACCTGACATACAACCATGACTACACACTTCCCTTCCTCTACCTGACATATAACCATGACGACTATATATTTCCCTTACTCTGCCTGACATACAACCATGATGACTACACACTTCCCTTCCTCTACCTGACATACAACCATGACTACACACTTCCCTTCCTCTACCTGACATACAACCATGACAACTACACACTTCCTTTCCTCTACTGGACATACAACCGTGACGACTACACACATCCCTTCTCCACCTGACATACAACCATGATGACTAGCCACTTCCCCTTCTTCTGCCTGACTTACAACCATGACGACTATGTGCATCCCCTTACCCTGCCTGCCATACAACCATGGCTACTAGGTGTGAAGTATATGGCACATAATAGTGGAACAACTTTTCTTCTTTTTTGTTCTGTCTTCTTCCTCCTACTCTTCTTGTTTCTCCTCCTCCTCTTGTCCTCCCCCTTCTTCTAAATAATATTTTTTTGGGAGGAAGGGTTTTTGGTAGGGGTATAATCTACATCTGTAGATGTTAATTTTCCATGTGGAAAGAGCTGTACAGGTCTGCAAACCTGTTCTGTATATATAATCTCCACTGAGACAAGCTGTGATGCAGTGAGACAGGTGGGAACAAAGTGGTAAGATGGACTTGTCCTCACAGCATGGAAACAGCCATTGGGGCATGGAGCTACAGTGGCAGAGAGTCTGCAAAGCCCTGGGTGCCATCCACAGCACACATGGGCATCTGGTATGTACACACACATACACAGACACACACACACACACAACCTCAGAAAAAGAAACAATGATAGGGAAAACAACAAGAGTAGAGGAATAGTGTTTGTTTTTGGTTTTCCAGGGGTAGGGTCTCACTGTAGTTCAGGCTGACCTGGAATTCCCTATGTAGTCTCAGGGTGACCTTGAACTCACAGTGATCTTCCTACTTCTGCCTCTTAAGTGCTGGGATTAAAGGCATGCGCCACCATGCCCAACTAGGTTTTCTTTTTCTTTTTTGTTAAATGAAAAATGTTTCCTGAAAATATGTTTAAGAAATTATCTAATTTGCATAGACAACCATTAGCCCTTAGAAAAATGCTATTCTATTTACAAAACAGTTTTAGCTTACTCTATGCAGACCAACAGTTGTACTGAGGTGTATTGCTCATTAACTGTACAACACCAAGATGTACCTCTGGATGGTATTGTTTTCTCATACATAGAAGAGAATGACAATAGCTTCCTTACTGTTGGGGAAATAAGATAATTACTGGAAACAGCCCGGCATTAACTGAACTGTAATGTTGAATTACTGTTGTCATTCCCACTTTGAGAGTGGGATCTAATAGCCACCTCTTTTCCTCAAACTGACCTTGTGCTTTGATGGGGAGAAATGACCCAGGTTGTATGACACAGCATGAGCATCCAAAGGAGAGGACCCGAGGAGAGAGGGCTCATGTCCTTAGTGAACCCCTTTCATTCTGATCTCATTATTGATAAAACGAGGTTAAAATCATTCATACCTACACAGGGATTTTCCACAGAAAGATCCGAAACTATGTGATGGCTACTTGCTCCATGCCTACCACTTAGTAAGAATGCCAATTTCTTCCCCTGTTATCAACCAAACCACTTGCTCCTCTTTCTTCTCCCTCCCTTGCTCCCTCCCTTTCTCCCTCTCTCCCTCCTTCCCTCCCTTCCTTCTTTCCTTTGTTTGAATCCCAGCTGAGGTTCCCACATCAGCCTTTGGTACTTGAACTGCTTTCCTCTCACTAGGGTAAACACCCCCATAAAAACAAACTCTGGGGCTACAGAGATGGTTTAATGGTTAACGCACTTGCCTGCAAAGCCAAAGCACCCAGGTTTGATTCTCCAGGACCCATGTAAGCCAGATGCACAAGATGGTGCATGTGTCTGAAGTTCATTTGCAGCAGCTGGAGGCCCTGGTATGCCCATTCTTTCTTTCCCTTTCTCTCTCTCATCTGCATCTCTCTCTAAATAAAAATAAATGAATAAATAAATAATATTTAAAAAGAACTCTGTCCAGGTGTGGTAATGTACATCTAATCTTAGCACCAAGGGACTGAGGTAGAAGGACTGCATGTTCAAGGACAGCCTGGACTACATAGTGAGATGCTATGGCAAAGCAAAACAACATGGGCTGGAGAGATGGCTCAGTGGGTAAGGTGTTGCCTGCAAAGCCTTCCATCCTGGGTTCAATTCCCTAGTACCCAAGTAGAGCCAGATGGACTAAATGGTACATGCATCTGGAGTTTGTTTGCAGTGGCTAGAAGCCCTGGCATGCCAATTCACTTTGTCTCTCTTCTTTCTATCCCTCTCTGCTTGCAAATAAATGAATAAAAATATTTTAAAAACAAAACAAAACAACAAACACCTTACCCCAAGACCCCAAAACCAACTGTAAAAATGATAAAGAAACTATCATCCCCATCCTTCACTTTCATTTGAGACACTCATTTTCTTTATTTACTTTTGCTTGCGGTGCTAGGGACTGAACCTGCGGCCTCCTCTCTGCTAGGTGAACCCTTTACCACTAAGCCACACACCCAGCAGAAGATGCCATTTATTTTTGTTGTTGTTTTGAGTTAAGGTCTCACTCTAGCCCAGGTGGGCCAGGAATTCACTATGTGATCCCCGGCTGACCTTGAACTCACAGTGATCCACCTACCTCTGCCTCCAAAGTGCTGGGATCAAAGGCATGCACCACCACACCTGGCTAAGCTGCTCACTTTAAAAGGTTTGGTTAAAATGGATGAAACTGGAGATCATCATATAAGGCAAAATAAATCAGGCTCAGAAAAGCAAATATGGTATGATTTCTCCGATTTGCAGAATCTAGACTTTTAAAAAACTTATTTAAAAAATATTTTTTAAATTTATTTATTTGAGAGAGGGAAAGAGGGAGAGAGAAAGAGAGAAAGACAAAGAGAAAGAGAAAAGAGAATGGATATGCCAGGGCTTCTAGCCTGTGCAAACAAACTCCAGATACATGTGCCACCTTGTGCTTCTGGCTTACATGGGTCCTGGGGAATTGAACCGAGGTCCTTTGGCTTCACAGGCAAGCACCTTAACTGCTAAGCCATCTCTCCAGCCCTAAAATACTTCTTTTGATAACCTCCATACCTATACACAATATAGAATCTAGATTTAAAATAATGTATGTACATACACGTGACCTGAAAGTAGAAAGAGAACTGTGTGGGAAAGGAAAGGAAACAGAGCAATGAGAAAGGAAATGGGAAGAAAAAAAATGAAGGGAAACCAAAGATGTATGTTTCCTCATATGTAGAATCTAAGTTTAAGTATGTACATATTCACACACACATATGACAGGAAAGCAAAGAGAACTACTGTGGGTAAAACCAGTAGCAGGGGAGGAAGAGTTGAATATGCATAAAGAACAGATGTACATATATGAAAATGTCATGCTAGAATCCATTGTTTTGTGAACTAAATAATACCAATTTAAAAGTTGACTGAGGAAAGGTCCTGCCAGTTACTTGAAAACTGTCTTCTTTATTGCTTTAAAAAAATTATTGATTGATTTGAAAGAGAGAGAAAGAGACAGATATAGAGAGAATGGGCACACCTAGGCTTCTAGCCACTGCAAACAAATTTCAGACACATGTGCCACCTCGTGTATCTGGCTTAGGTGGGTACTAGGGAGTCGAACCTGGGTCCTTAGGCTTGGCAGGCAAGCACTTTAACTGCTAAGCCATCTCTCCAGCCCTCTTTAAGGCTCTTACTGTTTCCCCTTCAGGCAAGTGCTTGAGACTGTTCAACCCAGCTTGAGCTCACCTTTTTCTCAGGCATTTTGATTAGGATTTCCTGTTCAGGAGTCAGTCATATGTAATTCTGGAGGTGTAATGCCAATTTTAATCAATTTTCATAGGTTTGCTAATTAAAACAATTATTACCCTGGAACATAATGGGCGGATCTCTTGTGAACACAATCTTTGAGGTTTTGCACACCAGAGAACGGTGTAACTCTGTTTTAAAATTAGCTAGCACTTGGAAAGAAGTAATTACAACATCAAATTAAAGTTGTCGGTATTTATCCTTCTGGAAACAGAAGCTTCGCCTTGCTGTCTCTGTGTCGTTGGTGCTACTGAGAGAGATGTATCAAGTACTTTGTCTCCGTCAGTGTGATGGGTCCACTTTACTTCAGAAATGAATGTTGACAAGACAAACTACTGACAGAGGAGAAAATGAGGCGGGAGGGACACAAACACTGAGAAAGCTCAAGGACACGAGGTAGGAGAAATATCAAATATAAACTGTTCTGCAGCTGACAGAGTGCATGCCAGTCTTAAAGTCAAGATTTCCAAATTTCTTTTAAATTTTTTTGTTTTATGTTTATTTATTTATTTCAACGTGACAGACAGAGAAAGAAGCAGAGAGAATGAGAGAGAGAATGGGTGCGCCAGGGCTTCCAGCCTCTGCAAACGAACTCCAGACGCGTGCGCCCCCTTGTGCATCTGGCTAACGTGGGACCTGGGGAACCGAGCCTCGAACCGGGGTCCTTAGGCTTCACAGGCAAGCGCTTAACCGCTAAGCCATCTCTCCAGCCCGAGATTTCCAAATTTTGAAGTCACCCCCAGCTTTACGACAAGTTTCCTATTTTCTAGAAATGCAACAGAAGACACAAGAGGAGCTGGGGAGATAGCTCAATAAAGTGCTTGCCATGCACACATGAGGACCTAAGTTGAGTCCCCATGTGAAAATGTGGGTGGGGTGGGGTGGGCAGTCATGCCAGAGGAGGAAACAGGTTGCTGGAGGGCGGCACTGGCTGAACTGGCAAACTCCAGGCCAATGAGAGACCTTGTCCCAAAGGAGGTTATGGGATTCCTAAGAATGACACCCAAGTTGTCCTTTAGCCTCCACACGCATCTGTGCAAATACACATGGACATGTGCACACACACACACACACACACACACACACACACACACACACATACACAAGACATAAAAGCAGCAGTCACAGAGTGACTATGAAATAACGAACCAACTTCACCTTGGAAGACGCAGCACAGTTCCCCCTTGCAAGCAGCAACTGTCGAGTTTTAATCCTTCCTCATGACTAAAATGGAAAACAGGAGCCATCCCAAAGGAGGCCTGGGAGGCTCGAGTTAATGCATGAAAATCACTGAGAACAATGCTCTATCCAAAACAGAGGTTAGCTATTTTTATATTTATCCTTATTTGCATTTAAAATGTAAAAAAAAAAAAAAAAACTTAGAGATTTCCACAAGTCAGCCCAAAGCAGTCTCTATTGCTTACTCAAACACTGTACTGTAATCTTGTTGGGGGTCAGAGAGCCCCTGAGGGGAGTGATGTTTTCAAACCCCAGCATGCTTATAAAAACCACTGATCTCCTTTGGTTCTGGAAGCTTTCTTTGGAGGACTCTAGCCTATGGTGACGACGAACATGAAAACGATAAGCTGGTAATTTGGTGATGTGAGCTCCTCACCCCAGCACTGGGAGGAAGGAGGATCATGAGAATTCAAGATCAACCTGGGCGATACAGTGAGGCCCCGTCTTAGAGAACAAAAGAAAACAACAATAACAAAACCCCACAAACGATTATTTACAAAGATAATCACACCAACATTACACTAAAAATTTGAAAGATCTAAATATCATAAAATAGAGGAATAACTACTTTGAAAGAGGCTGGTCCTCAGGGGATGGAGTGAGGGATGGGGTTGGGGGAGAATAAAGGGAAGGTACCATGATCAAATTACTGGATATTCATATGTTAAAGTTCTCAATAAAAAAAGAAAATAGAGGAATGGGTAAATGATTAGTTAATAAATGCTATTTTTAGATGAAATATTATAATATAGTTAAAAATGTCAGCTTGGATTCTATTTCATAATGACTGTGAATTGTATGTAAAATGCTAAGTGTATAATAGTGAAAATGGGAAAATATCTAATTAATTCTAGTATGATTTTGACTGACATATGTCAAGGATATATCTTTCAAAAAGTGTAAAAATAGGGCTGGAGAGATGGCTTAGCAGTTAAGTGCTTGCCTGTGAAGCCAAAGGACCCTGGTTCGAGGCTCGATTCCCCAGGACCCACGTTAGCCAGATGCACAAGGGGGCACACGCATCTGGAGATCGTTTGCAGTGGCTGGAGGTCCTGGCGCACCCATTCTCTCTCTCTCTATTGGCCTCATTCTCTCTCTGTCTGTCCCTCTCAAATAAATAAATAAAGCAGAATTTTTTTTTAAAAAAGTGTAAAACTAAATTAACAAGTCATTCAGAGGGTTAGAACAGGAGCTACCGAACTTTCTGTAAGAGCCAGGTTAGGAAGTAAATACTTTCAACTCTGCGACCCAGGCAGACTCTGTACAAACGCTCAGCTCCATCCTTGTGAGGAGTAGTCATAGGTACCAGCAAACATGGTTGTTCTAATAGCATTTTCCTTTCTAAAAGATACGTGATTGGCTTGCTGGCTATAAGTTAGACAGCCCTGAGTTAGCATTATGAGTGCATTTATTTTTTAAAATTAATTTTCTAGATTTTCTGCAGTAAAAAAAAGCACAAATGCCTTCCTTTCCTTCCCCTTCCTTCTCTCTTTCTTTACTAAAGTGAGAGCTTACTAAGCTGCCCAGCATGGCCTCATATTCTCAATCCTCCTGCCTCAGCTTCCCTCCCATAGCTGTGATTATGGTTCTGTGTCATATCTCTTCTAGGACTGTGAATTCAGTCTCCAGTACTGCAACACCACCACACACACACACACACACACACACACACACACACACACACACACAGAATAGCAAACAGGGACTGGGGAGATGACTTGGTGGATAAACGTCTTGCCTAGCTAGTGTAAGTTCCTGTGCTTGGATTGAATGCTGTGTGGGTGTGGTGGCCTGCCCATAATCTCAGTGCTCAGGAAGCCGAGACAGGGGGGGTCCTTGGGGGAAGCTGGCTATCTAGACTAGCTGAGTTGGTGAGCTCTCGGTTCCAGTGAAGAGACCCTGGCTCAGTAAAGTGGGACTCAGTCAAGGAAGACACTGAATGTCAATCTCTGCCCTCCACACACATGCACACACATATGGATATGCATATGTGCACACATCATACACACACACACACACACACAGGTCACTGTGGCTCTGTAGTATAATGTGAGGTCAGGTATAGTGATAATCCTACAGTAGATTCATTCACCTATGGATAGCTTTAGCTATTTGAGGACTTCCGTATGAATTTAAGAATTGTCCTTTTCTAGTTCTGTGAAGAATGCCATTGGGATTTGACAGAGATTGCTTAGCATGTGTCGATTGTGGCAATGTAGCTGTTTTTCATGAAATAATCCTGCCTACTCATGAGCACGGGAGGTTATGCTAACCTACTCTGCGCTGCAAACACAGCAGATTCTTGGCAAGACAAAGACCTGAGCAACACAAGCACTGAGTAACTTCAGAATTTATTTTGAATTTCAAAGGATTAAAATTGTATAAACAGGGCTGGAGAGATGGCTTTGAGGCTAGGGTGCTTGCTTGCAAAGTCTAAGGACCCATGTTCAACTCTCCAGATCCCACGTAAGCCAGAAGCACAAAGGCGAGGCAAGCGCAAGGTCACACATGCCCACTAGGTGGTGCAAGTATCTGGAGTTCAATTTCAGTGGCTGAGGCCCTGGCACACCAATTCTCTCTCCCTCTCTCTAAAATAAAATAAAAATAAAAAGTATTTTAAAAAATTGTATAAATAGCTGCACCAACTTTATTTTGTTTTTTCCCCTCCCTTTGCACATCACACTCCTCACATCCATTCTTGATTCTGGGCTCATCAACACACAATGCATTTACCAACATATTTATCAAATATTTTGGTTGTATCAAGCAGGTAAAAAAATAAAAAAAGGACTATCTTTATGGTCTTCATTTCTGTTTATTATGAGTGTGTTGAGCACTCTTCTCTCTTTGTGTATATGTGACATATGTGTATTTATATGTGCGTCATGCATGTGTGGAGGCCAGAAGACTTCAGATGTTATCTTTAGGCATACTGTCCGCTATTTATTTGTTTATTCATCTACTTTTGAGACTTGAGCTCACCAATTAGTGATGTCTACAGACCCTTTTGTCTCCATCTCCCCAGCACTGGTATTACAAGATCTTATCATGCCCTATATTTTATGTGAGTTCTAGGAATGGAACTTATTTCTTCATGCCTCCAAGGCAAGCACTTTACTGAACGAGTGATCTTCTCAGCCTGACATTGTAAGTTTCCTTTCTTTTCCATGCCTTGCCTTTCTTTTACTTTGCTTTTCCGTTCTTTCTCTCCCCTCCTCTCTTATTCTTTCTGTGGTACTGGGGATTGAACTCACATCCCTAGGCATGCTATGTAAATACCCTATCATGGAAGTACAACCTCAGATAACTAAATTTTCTGAAAGCATACAAAAATTAGTACTGAAAAGAGTTTTCTTCACTTGCCTACCACTACAATAACCCCATTTGTCACTGTGAAAAACAGTGATCTCATTGCAGATAAATGGATTGAAGTTTGAGGGAATCTAAAACAAAATGTGGGAGATGATTGACAGAAATCTTTTGAGGGTTTTTTTCTTTTGATAGGCAGCCCCATTACACATCCTCAAATTCCAGCTCTTTCTGCCTCAGCCTCCCAAGTGTTGGGATCATGACACCTAGCTTTGATGGACAGAAATTGTAAGCATTCATTGCAGGGGATACTTCTCATGTGGATGGCTGTCTTAAAGGACCTACTGAAAATTCAACTTATCAACTTCGATTTCCTCATTTGGTGTTTTAATCTAGACTTTAATTGGTTTGGAACCTCCTCCCCTACACGTTTTCATGACACCAAAACTAGATAGAAATATTTTTTTAAATTTTTTTGTTCATTATTTATTTATTTATTTGAGAGCGACAGACATAGAGAGAAAGACAGATAGAGGGAGAGAGAGAGAATGGGCGCGCCAGGGCTTCCAGCCTCTGCAAATGAACTCCAGACGCGTGCGCCCCCTTGTGCATCTGGCTAACGTGGGACCTGGGGAACCGAGCCTTGAACCGGGGTCCTTAGGCTTCACAGGCAAGCGATTAACTGCTAAGCCATCTCTCCAGCCCTAGATAGAAATATTTTTTAAAAATATATTTTATTTATTTATTTGAGAGAGAGAGAGAGAGAGAGAGAGAGAGAGAGAGTGTCAGAGCGAGGGAGAGAATGGGTTCTCCAGGGCCTCCAGCCACTGCAAACGAACTCCAGATGCATGTGCTACCCTGTGCATCTGGCTTACGTGGGTCCTGGAGAATAGAACCGGGATCCTTTGGCTTTGCATGCAAAAACCTTAATCATTAAGCAATCTCTCCAGCCTTAGAAATAGTTTAAAAAAACTGGCTGTTTTGGATAAACCACTGTTTGCGATTTTAATACACATGCTGCTGGTACCTAGCATCTGACCAGGATAATGAGACAGAAGGGCAGAGAACTCTGAAGACTTCTCTATTTTCTTGATCTCCAAAATGGTGAGCCGGAACACAGTACAGTGCTTTGGGGACCAGTGCTTAAACCAGGCAGGTCCAGCTTGGGTGCCTAGATGGGGAGAATCAAATATGTCTAAAGATCCTGTTTGTTACTCTTCATCTCCAGCAGCGGGTAATTTCCAGCCTTTTCTTTAAACAGCAGGAGTCCAGTTATCAGGGAGAAAATCTCCAGCAATGCTCCCCGTGGACTCTTAGAGAGTGAGGCTACTGAAGAAGAAACCAGACAGTTCAAATTCCCATCCACATGGCACGCTTAGGGCTGGAAGATGGCTTCGTAGTCAAAGGCACTTCTTGCCAAATGAAATGTGGAGATACTAAATGGGACAGGGGCACCACTGGGCAGCTCTGGGCTGTGTCTCCAGAGCACAAGAATGGCATTTGCTGAAGTGACAAGGGAATGACGTCAGAGCTCTCAGCCCTCACATATAGCAGGTGCGATGAGATGGCTCATGGCTCCATCGACGACCAAACAATGACAGCCGAGTTAGCCAGGGCTATGCAGCCTATGGCCTATGTGTCAGTGCTTTAGAAATACAATTCTTTTTATCTTATCTTATTTTCTTTTGATTCGTTTGGTTTTTGGAGGTAGGGTTTCACTCTAGCCCAGGCTGACCTGGAATTCACCATGTAGTCTCAGGCTGGCCTTGAACTCACAGTGATCCTCCTACCTTTGCCACCCGAGTGCTGGGATTAAAGGCGTGCGCCACCATGCTTGGCCATGTTCATCTTATCTTCACAGAGATGAGCAAGTGGGGCCTCTGAGAAGCAAAGCAATGTTGTTCACTCATGCAGCTTAAGAGAGAAGACTGCAGGCCAGTCTCACGCCCTTGGCTGGGAAGATGGTTCAGTTGGCTAATTGCTGGCCTCCTGAGCCTGAGTTCCATTCCCAGAACCCACATAAGATACAGGACCTGGTGGCGTGCTTTAATCCTAGTGACAGGGAGGCAGAGAAATGGGGATTTCTGAGGTTCGCTGGAAAACAGTCTGTCTAGCCTTTGAGCTAGTCTTTTTTTTTTAAATTATTTATTTATTTATTTGAGAGCGACAGACACAGAGAGAAAGACAGATAGAGGGAGAGAGAGAGAATGGGCACGCCAGGGCTTCCAGCCTCTGCAAACGATCTCCAGACGCGTGCGCCCCCTTGTGCATCTGGCTAACGTGGGACCTGGGGAACCGAACCTCGAACCCGGGTCCTTAGGCTTCACATGCAAGCACTTAACCGCTAAGCCATCTCTCCAGCCCATGAGCTAGTCTTTGAGACCCCAGTGATACCTGATGCTGTCCCCTGGCCTGCACACACACACACACACACACACACACACACACACACACACACACACACACCACAGCCCTCAGACTCTTCCGAGAGCCAGCTTTGCCCATGATGTCATGTTGTGTTGCCAGTCTGCCTGCCTACTTCCACTTCCAGAAACTGCCTCTTTCCTGTCTTGGGAACCCTGAACAGAACCACCCAGGCCTCACATACAGCCTTTTTTCCTGGTGATGGGGAGAAGAGAGCAAGGGCTGAATCCAGCTTTCATTTGATAATGAGAACAGGAATAATTGTTCAAGAAACTGCAGGAGCCACGTAAAACCAAGATCTCAAAACAGAAGGCCATAGACTACAGCAGTAAGTGTTCTGTCAGTCAGACGACCTATTCAGCATCTCTGGGGTGCAGTCGCTCCCTAAACCCCTTCCCTCCTCCACCCCATTCAGCTGAAATAATTCATGCCGTTTGGGCTGAAAAGAAACAAACAACATTACTGGACCCCATTTCGTAAGTTCCCTGCAGGTTTGATTGGCAGCTCACTGCATTTCTTAGAGCACATTTCACGTCCCTGGGGTGGCGCAACACTTGCATTAATGCAAAACATGAGAATATCAAATGAAATGTTTATGGAGATTTTTCCACAGCTGTTACCTAAGAACCTCTCCTCTGTGGAAATGTTGCCAGGACCCTCAAAATTACTCAGAAATATCCTTCTAATTAGAGTCATCAAGTAAGAAAATTTTGTTAGCATTTACCATGAGGTTGCAATGTGGTGCTCTGAAAACGGCCCTCGGATCATTTGGGGAGATATGTGATGAGGTGTTAGACCAGAGCCATCAGTTAAAAGTGGAATGAGGGTCCTGTGCAGAGGGGAAGTGGGAGGTTTGCTGTTCAGTCTTCAGTCAGTTAGGACCTACAACTTAGCTGACAAGCAAAAAAAAAAAAAAAAAAAAAACAAGAACCCTCTGTCTCAGGAGATGATGTGAGGATTGTGATCATGAGCCAATCGCCACTAATAGAGCACCTCACAAGCTGTCTGCCACTTGGAAGGTATTCTACAAATGTTAGCTCTCTTCCTTTTTTAAATAATTTTTTTAAATATTGAATTTATTTATTTATTTGAGAGAGAAAGAGGGAGGGAGAGAATGGGCGCGCCAGGGCTTCCAGCCACTGCAAACAAACTCCAGATGCGTGCGCCACCCTGTGCATCTGCCTTACGTGGGTCCTGGAGAATCAAACCTGGATCCTCTGGCTTTGTGGGCAAACGTCTTAACCGCTAAGCCATCTCTCCAGCCCACGAGCTCTCTTCTTTTTATTATGTATTTATTTATTTCCCTGACATCCTTCGGGTGAAATAGACACGGAATTATTTCTATTGAGGATGCTTTAAAGAGTCAGCGTCAATATCACAAGCCTGCTTTAGATGAAGGAGGTTATAGAGATGGTGTTGGGGGATGCTTATCTCAGCACTCTTTAATGGGACACTGCATTCCTTGCATTAAGGGCAGAGAGCTATGGATTTTGGTCATCTGGGGAATATTCTCATCCTTAAGGAGCTAAGTGACAAGATGTCTTTTTTTAAGGGCTGTTTTTAAAAAATATATTTTATTTATTTATTTAAGAGAGGGAGGGAGAGAGACAGAAGGAGGGAGAGAATGGGCAACCCAGGGCCTCTAACCACTGCAAATGAATTCCAGATGCATGTATCCCCTTGTGCTTCTGGCTTACGTGGGTCCGGGAGAGTCAAAACGGGATCCTTTGGCTCTGCAGGCAAAGACCTTAACTGCTAAGCCATCTGTCTGGCCCCAGATGTCTTTTCTATCCAAGTGTGCATGTGTATGTCTGCTCAGATATGGGCACGTGTGTGTGTGTGTGTGTGTGTGTGTGTGTGTGTGTGTGTGAACAGGTATGCTGCATGTGGTGGTCAGAGGGCAACCTCAGGTTTCCTTAGAAACAAGGCCCACCTTTTTTTTTTGAGACAGGGAGGCTAGACAGTGAGACTCAGGGATCCACCTGTCCCTGCCATCTTAAAACTGGGATTACAAACACATACTACCATCCATGGCTTTTACTGGGTTGTAGGGATGGAACTGCGGTGTTCATGGTTGTGAGACAAGCGCTCTACCCAGTAAGCCTTCTCCCCAGCCTAACTGGCGGTTCTTTTCATTCTCCTTTCTGTTTTGTGTGTGTGTGTGTGGGGGGGGGGGTGACTGCGCATGGTATGTGCCCACGCGGTGCCCCTGGTGCGTGCCCGCGGTGTGGTGCACTTGCCTCTGGAGGCTGGAGTGGAACCTGGGTGTCCCGCTTCACCCCTCTTCTGTCCGTTTTTTACTGGAGCTGGATTCTCTTAATGCTTGCAGAGCTTGCTGTGTTTGGGCCTTTACAGGACTCTCCTGTTTGCACAGGAAGTGCGCTTAACCACTCAGCCATCTCTCCAGCCCCCACTGGGGGTGCTTTCCAATGAAACCGTGGCTGTTGCTAGAGGTTTCAGGCCCCGTGACGAGATCCCCGGGGAACACACTGGTTTACGATGTGCCCGGTAAGTGACGCAAGGGGGTGAGGTGGGAGATACCAGCCATTGCTCTCCAAACTCTCCTCTCTTGGTGCTCACGTGCAGGTACCCTGAAAGTGGTTTGAAGAAAAGGCTCTTAATCACTTCTAAGCGTTGACTACTCTCTCTAGTTACCAGACGGCTTATTATGGCACTGATCCCGGCCGGCAGTGACATAGGGACATAAAAATTATTTTCTTCCAAATTACCTCCCATCGGATTGATTTTTCTACTACACATAGTTCCAACGGACCACGTGCATATAACCACATTTTTAAAAACATGAAGTCCCTTATTTATTTATTTGCTTTTGTTTTTTCAAGGTAAGATCTCGCTCTAGCCCAGGCTGACCTGGAATTCACGACGTAGTCTCAGGCTGGCCTTGAACTCACAGCCATCCTCCTACCTCTGCCTCCCGAGTGCTGGGATTAAAGGCGTGAGCCACCACGCCCGGCTGAAGTCCCTTATTTTAAAATTTTATTTATTTATTTATTTGAGAGCGACAGACACAGAGAGAAAGACAGAGGGAGAGAGAGAGAGAGAATGGGCGCACCAGGGCTTCCAGCCTCTGCAAACGAACTCCAGACGTGTGCGCCCCCTTGTGCATCTGGCTAACGTGGGACCTGGGGAACCGAGCCTCGAACCGGGGTCCTTAGGCTTCACAGGCAAGCGCTTAACCGCTAAACCATCTCTCCAGCCCAAGTCCCTTATTTTATACATGACATGTACCACAACTGTATGTGCAACACCATTGAACATACAGGTATTTTATATGTAAATGCATAACATGAAGAATAATAAATCAAACGAGAATCCATCACAAGAAACCTCATTTCCCTTCTCAGGCTAGCTGTGAGAGCCCTATTCATGTCAACACTTCCCCTGGTAATGACTTTTGGGCCCAGACAGAGGGAGTGGAGGTGGCCCATCTCCTGGTAGATAGCCTGCGGCCCTCCCTTCTTGATGTATTGAGGTAACCTTCTTCTTGCCCGTATTCTCCTTCATGCCTCAAGCACAGGGTCCTCGCCACACCTCTCCATCTCATTTTTGCGCATGTTGTCTACGAGATATCTACTAGTTACTCAGCTAAAGGAAGTAGAGGAGAAATTGAAGATCTGCAATGCAAAGTCACTCATTAAGATGCCCGATGTGTGTGGTAATACACCCTGCACTTTGTGAGGAGAAGCATTAAAAGAACAAAGCTACCAGGGAACTCTGAATGTTTGCAGGAGGAGCATGCGCAAGACACCTCATCTGTCCAGAGTGGTTCCTTACACATCCAGTCCCAGCGAGGTCTGTCTCCTTCCCATGCAGCATTGCAAGTGGGTGATGCAGTTTTCTAATATCTAGAGCATTTGTGCATTCATTTGCTCATTCAGATATCCATCACCAGAAATACTGGAACAGGGCCTAGAGAAATGCTAGTCACCAAAGCCCAAGGACCCAGGTTTGATTCCCCAGGACCCATGTAAAGCCAGATGCACAAGATAGCACATGCATCTGGCATTCGTTTGCAGTGGCTAGAGGCCCTGGTGTGCCCATTCTCTCTCTATATATATCTGCATCTTTCTCTCTCGCTCTCAAATAAATAAATAAAATATTTTCAGAAAATACTAGATCAGGGCTGGTGAGATGGCTTAGTGGTTAAGGTGTTTGCCTGCAAAGCCAAAGGACCTGAGTTTGATTCCTCTGGACCCACGTAAGCCAGATGTACAAGGTGGAGCATGCATCTGGAGTTCGTTTGCAGTGGCTGGAGGCCCTGGTGCATCCATTCTCTCTCTCTCTCTCTCTCTCTCTCTTTGCAAAGAAATAAATTAATTAATTAAAACTATTAGATCAGGGGCTGGAGAGATGGCTTAGCAGTAAACACACTTGCCTGTGAAGCCTAAGGACTCAGGTTCAATTTCCCAGTACCCAAGTAAGCCAGGTTTTTTTTGCCAGTGGCTAGAAGCTCTAGCACCCCCATTCTCTTTCTCTCTGCCTGTCTGTCTCTCAAAAAATAAGTAAATAAATAAAATACTTGAAAAAAATACTAGATCAATGCTGGTCATGGTAGTTCATACATGATAGTTTTCCTAGCACTGGAGAGGCTGGGGTGTGAAGATCATGATGAGTTTGGGGCCAGCCTGAGTTACACAGTGAGTTCTAGGTTAGCCTGGGCTAGAGTGAGACCCTGGCTCAAAACAAAATAAAAATACTGGGTCACGTTTACTTCACTTAATTTAATTAAATTAATTAATTTGTATGTGTGGGGGAGGGGTCTTGCCATCGCAAATGAATATCAAATGCTTGTGCCGCTTTGAGAATGAAACCGAAGACAGGAAAGTTTTGCAAGCAAGCACATTGGATTGCTGAGCCATTTTCCCAGCCCCTACATTGGCTTTTTAAACAAATGTTTTGTTTATTTTTATTTATTTACTTGAGAGCAACAGACAGAGAAAGAGGCAGAGAGAGAGAGAGAGAGAGAGAGAGAGAGAGAGGGAGAGAATGGGTGCGCCAGGGCCTCCAGCCACTGCAAGCAAACTCCAGACACATACGCTCCCTCGCGCATCTGGCTAATGTGGGTCCTGGGGAATCGAGCCTCGAACCGGGGTCCTTAGGCTTCACAGGCAAGCGCTTAACCGCTAAGCCATCTCTCCAGCCCTACATTGGCTTTTTGCAGGCATAGTGTTTTTTTTTTTTTTTCTTTTGAAAAGCATGCATGTCTTTTTTTTTTTTTTTAAACCTGGAACACCTTTTCCCTCTGGTCCTACAAGCACATAGACAACAACTCGAAACTGAACAGAGGCCTGATTCCTACCATGATCCCCAGGAACAGAGTCGCTGGGCAAGACCTGACTTAGGCTTCTAGAAGCCTGAAGAACAGAGCTCTGTGGTGACTTTGTGCACGCCATCATTGACATGCGCTGCTTCAGGTTTCCGTTTCCCAGTGTAGCGCTTCTGCTGTGGGTAACAGAACTGTGAACTCTTCCTGAATTGGTCTCGTTTCAGAATGAGAATAAGATTGACTGAGAACAACAAAATGATGGCCAAAATGACCCTCCAGTCGTCAGTCGATAGCCTCCCATGACCACATCCGTTTTCAAATCATGGTCTTGCTCCTGGCCTCGCTGCTCTATCCAGGAGACTGTTAGAAATATGACAAAATAGAAGCTATTACCGGAGTTCATGGAAAATTGATACCATTTTATTTAAATGATGTTCTTATTCCCTAGTCCGCTCTGTGGGATTGACTTTTTTTTATACATGATCTAATTTTATAGCATTTTGATTGGACTTTGTACCAACAGTTAATCTTAAGGTAATATATATTATTGACCTGAAAGTTCAGAGGCAACATGATCAAATAGTGAGTGACACCTGGGTAGAATTTTATTATTTAAGACAAGCATGCTCTTGTCACTTGTGCTAAAGTGATGTCTCTGGGGCTGTGCAGATGGAGTTTTATTTTTTATTTTTGTTTCCTGTTTTTTTTTTTTTTTTTAAGAAACCTTACATGAACATACCACCATGATTTTTTTTTTCCTATTTGAATGGAGAATCTATTCCTTTTTTCTCTTTCTGAACTATTGTAAAAGGTCTATGTAGTCTCACCAAGCTCTGACTGCTAAGTAAAGCTAATATAATACTTCCCTGGGGAACACTCATGTGCAACTCTAAATTTCCAGAGGCATTCATGGTAATGAGCTAACAATAGCCAGGTGTGGTGGCATGTACCTGCAACCCAGCCCTTAACAGATGGAGGTGGGGTTATGAGTTCAAGGCCAGCCTGGCCTTCAAGGTAAGACACCATCTCAGACAGCCAAAAAAAAAAAAAAAAAAAAAAAAACAAATACAAAGAAAAGAAACAAAAAACAAAACCAACAAAAACAACAACAATAAAACCCCCAAACCTCAATAATGTGCACCATTAGTTTCAAAGGGGTAGATAGGATGGACGGATGAACAGATAGGCAGACGTGTGGCAGCGGAGGTCACTTTGTAGATATATGCAAAGTCTGTTCTCTCCCTGATGAGCCCAGTGCCCTTTGCTATTTTCTTCCCATGGCTTTGGTGTGTGAGGGACACCGCCTTTCGTGTGGAGCACTTCCACAAAGCCTGTCCTGCTCTCTTACAAAAGGCTCCTGGAGTCCTCAGAAGTGATACCAGGTGTCAGCAGGTCACACTGTCACTCGTGAGGGGCTCTTCCTGGCTTGGTTATTGAAGGGCTGCTGATTCTGACATGCCTTCCTCCTCACAGACGCGCTGAGCCGACAGCTCACCCAAGATGGCAGGCAGCAATCAAATTCGTTGGTAGTGATTTCTTTTTTCTTCTGGCAATAAGTACTTGCTTTTATACTATACTTTGAAAATGACAAAGTAATAAGCAGTTTTTTGAGTTTTATTTTTAACTGATACATGAAATAACATGATGCATATTAATGAGGTATCATACGATGGATGTTGTTGCATAATGTTTCACTTAGGTTAAGCATGTCTATCTTCTCTGCCATTTGTCATCTTTCTGCATGTCTGTGTGCATGTGTTTGTGTATGTGCAGGTGCATGTGTGTACAGGAGTGTGTGAACATATATGTATGTGTATGTGTATATATTATATATATACATATATATATGTATATACATATATATATATGTGTGTATATATATATATGCATGTGGAGACTAGAGACTAGAGACAACCTCAGATGCTGTCTACCCTGTTTGAGGCAAGGTCTCTCACTGGCCCAGGGCTCATAAATAAGATTGGAATGACTAGCCAGTGAGCCCCAGGGACCCTCCTGCCTCTACCTCTCTGGTGCTGGGATTGCAAACATGAGCCGCCATGCCTGGCTTCTTCCGCAGGTTCTGGGGATGAGCTCAGGTCTTTGTGCTTGCACAACGAGCCCAGAACCCATTAGTCAACCTTGCCCCCATCCCTCCCTCACCCACTCTTCCCAGCCTCTGATAAGCATGAACTTAGCACTTATAGACTGCATATTTGAGTGAGCTTGGCAGGGCTTGGTTTCCTTTGCCAGGTTTCTTTTACAGGAAATAATGATCATTTCATTATTATAATATTAATGTATCACATTGATTATTAATATAATGGTAATGTATCAATGTGATATTACATTGCTAAAATATTAATAGGGATTGTTTATGGTTGGGTAGTATTCCATTGTGTATATATACCACATTTTCTTTGTCCATCCATCAACTGATGGATACTGTAACAGTAACCTTCTTGTCGCTGGGACAGACGAGCCAACCAGAAGCAGTTTATGATAGGAAACAGTTTAATTCAGCTTAGAGTTTCCAAGGGAAGCTTGATCGTGGTGAGGAAATCATGGCAGGAGCCAGATGTCACATATCCACATCAACAGGGAGGAAATTGAGAGAGCGAGCTGAGTGTAGCCTGTAGGGCTGGAGGATAACACCCCAACCGTGCACCTCCCCCAGTGACACAGCTCCCCCAGCGAGGCTCCATCTCCCAAAGACTCCACCAGCTAGGGACTTGGTGTGAGGTTAACTCACAAATACACGAGGCCATGGGCAACACTCTACACTCAAGCCACCACAGATAACGGAGAGTGTTGCTCCTTCTTGGCTATGGTCAGAAATAGTGAATATGGGAATTGAACCTAGGGTAGCAAGCAAGTGTTTTTAATCTGTGAGTCATCATCCCAGTCCTGATTAATTCAACACCTTTAGTTTGTAGCTCAAGTATGTCTGCAGAAACTGTTATGGAGAGCTGAGGATGTAGCTTAGTAGAACAGAACTTGCAAAGCATATTCAAGGTCTTGCGTTCAATGCTCAGAACTGAAAATCTCTGTTTCTTTAATTTTTCAATTTTTTTTTCCTGAGGTAGGATCTCACTCACTAGCCCAGGCTGACCTGGAATTCACTATGTAGTCTCAGGCTGGCCTCAAACTCACAGTGATCCTCCTACCTGTGCTTCCTGAGTGCCGGGATTAAAGGCACGAGTCACCATGCCCAGCATGTTTTTAAATTTTAATACTTAATTTATTTTAGCTTCATTTTATTTATTTTAAGTTTTGCTGCACTAGGGTTTGATCTCAGGGCCTCATGCATGCTAAGAATTACTCAAGTTTTTCCCTACTCAACCCCAGTTACTTTAAAGCATTTCTTTACTTTGTGTATTTTCTCTTATTTCATTCTCTGGTATATTTTTTGTTTGTTTGTTTTGTCCAGAATGACCTGGAATTCCCTATGTCGTCTGAGGGTGGCCTCGAACTCACAGCAATCCTCCTACCTCTGCCTCTGAGTGCTGGGATTAAAGGCGTGCACCACCATGCCCAGCTTTCTCTGGTGTATTTTAAGGTCCCATTCCTCCAATTTAAGCTATTTATTTTAAGAGCGTTGCATATATTTCATTATTTGGCAAAGGCTAGTGTAGCAGTTACCCTCTCATTGCTGAGACAGAGCTCCCAGCCAGACGCAGCTTATGGAAGGAAAGGGTTTATCTCAGGTGACAGTTTCAAGGGGGAAGTTTTAGCATGGAAGAGAAGACACAAGCAGGAGCAGACAGCTGAGTGTCACATCTCCACAGCAGCAGGGAAGAAGAAGCAAGAATGAGCTAGCAAGCATGGCAAATAAGGATGGATTATAAAATCCTGAGGCCTGCCCCCAGTGACATACCACCTCCAGCAAGGCTCCACCTCCAGAAGGGTTCCATGGCTGGGTATCAAGCATGAGGCTTGATCACAAACACATGAGGCTATGGTTTATTCAAGCCACCACAACTAGCATCTTTATAGTGTTTACTTTCTGGAATACTGAATATACTGTATCTCTGCATTTGTTAAATGGATTTTTGTTTTGTTGTTGTTTTGGTTTTGTGGTGCTATGGATCAAACCAGGTCCTGGCACCTGATAGGTGTTTTATATTTCATCTTTATTTATTTATTTGGCAGAGAGAAAGAGGGAGCGAGAGAGAGAATGGGCATGCCAGGTCCTCTAGCCACTGCAAACATACTCCAGACATGTGCCCCCTTGTGCCTCTGGCTAACGTGGGTCCTGAGGAATCAAACCTGGATCCTGTGGCTTTGCAGACAAACATCTTAACCAATAAGCTGTCTATCTCTTCAGCCCCCATGATAGGTACTTTAAATGTGAGAGTTTCGAGCCATAGTTTTAGACAATATTTTAAACATTTCATAATTTAAAAGCTTTTTTTTTTGGTATGTATGTTATGGACTTTTCTTGTAAAAGCATTAACGGAACTATTTAGGACTTTTTGAAAGCATGTTTCATGACTTTTGTACAAATCTTTATTTTCCAACTAGTCACTGGCATACAGGTATGCTATTAATTTCCTGTATTTAAAGTGTTTTGACTTTTCCATTTTCTAGCCATTGCTGTTTCTAATCATTGCATCTACACAATGGAAACTATTCTCCTTCCAATCTTTATAATTCTTATTTGTAATTAAAGTCTAAGCACATAGACGGGAAAGTAACAATACCAATGGTGGACTTGCTGTTATGCCCGTTTCAGCAGCAATAGACACTTTTCATTCTCATAAGAGGTGCCCTTTGGGGTTCCAAGCACACATAACTGGGCTGAGTTGAGCTGCAATTTTACTTTCTTCTCCAAATCTGGTAGGCTTGCTTTACTCCTGGTTATTTATTTATTTGTTTAAGAGGGAGGAAGAAGCAGATAGACAGAGAATGGTTGTACCAGGGCCTCTAGCTACTGTAAATGAACTCCAGATGCATGTGCCCCCTTTGTGCATCTATCTTTATGTGGGTACTGGGGAATCGAACCTGGGTTGTTAGGCTTTGCAGGCAAGTGCCTTAACCACTGAGCCATCTCTCCAGCCCAATTCCTAGGTTTTATACCTTGGTCTTTTGAGAAAGCAAAATAGTCGCCACCCTCCCTTTTCCTCTTCCTCTTTTTCATGGCCAGTTGAGTCCTCCGCATTTTACTCATTCTTTTGTAAACAAAGAAAAGAAACACAGAAGACTCCATAGTATTCAGCACTTAAAGGGCAAAAACAACTTCTAGTTCCTTTAGGGAAATTTCCTTTCTGAGTTTTTCATTTCTCCCACCTCCAATTTTGTCACTTTTCAAAAATCATAATATGTGGCAAATTATTGGTGAAAATGTTGTTTCTTCTTGACTATTTGTTTGGAATATAATGGTCTTCTGTGGGTGAGCATTGAAAATGTTAACGAGTTAGAAAAAGTGCTAAAGAGAAATAAGCAACTCCTCAAGGCCATAGAAACACAGAAGGCAGAGGTGTGGAACTGGAAGCTATTAAGAGTCCTTGACGAATGGGCAGCAGAGTCACGTGTGGTGGCACATGCCTTTAATCCCAGCACTTGGGAGGCAGAGGTAGGAGGATCACCATGAGTACAAGGCCACCTTGAGACTACATAGTGAATTCCAGGTCAACCTGGGCTAGAGTGAGCCCCTATCTCAAAAAACAAACAAAAAAAAATCAAAACAAAACAAACAAACAAAAAAATAGAATGGGCAGCAGAGAGGGACCAGGGAGCGAGGCAGTATGACCTACTGGAAAGAGGGAGGCCTGCCTGGAAGTTCTGATTGGGGTCAATAGTGGAGAAATGTTGGGGATACCTGAAACCTTCTTGAAAATACAAGCTTTTCCTCTACCCACCCACAATATCCTGTGCTAAATACTTTGGTGTGTCATTGATAAATTTCATTTATTTATGTTTATAGAACTAAGGATAATCCCAGCCCTGTGCATGCCAGAGAAGTGCTGGATCATCAAGCTATATCTTAGCTCCAATAATTCACTTTTATTTTTATAAAATGATCTAAAGCGTTATGAAATAAAAATAAAAATAATTTGGTAAAAGTCCTGTACTCTCTCTTACTAGCAGACTACAACCAGAAAAAGAGAAATAATAAACTAGTGACATATTAGAAATGTATCATGATTCTAAATTCAAGGGTTCATACAGCACAAGGCATCTTCTGTTTGATTACCAACCCTTCTTGTTTAAGAACATTTATGAACTGCTTCGGATAATTAAGTAAAAGAAATACACAATTTATTAGACACTGTGGATTTATAAAACCATAGGATTAAGTTTTTACCCTGTATTCATAAAGGATTAGTGGAGATGACTTTTAAACTTTGTTTTAAGGAGATACTTTTAGAATTAAATAGTTCTCAATGGCCCAAGCTAAAGGAATTCACCTCAGGTTCAAATAGAGTCAGTTTCTGTCATTTATTCATCACAGTTGACTTCAAAACAACATGTATTATTTCATTCTTGAATTAGTGTTGCTGAAAATCTAATATGCACATTCTGTGTATATTTAATTGCATCATAATATATTCATAATCTATTCAAATTAGGAAATACAAATAATGCATCTGAAATAGTCCTCACTTTGGGAGGCACAGAGAAATTAGTAAGTTAATGTAGA
This sequence comes from Jaculus jaculus, assembly GCF_020740685.1. Classification (NCBI taxonomy): domain Eukaryota; kingdom Metazoa; phylum Chordata; class Mammalia; order Rodentia; family Dipodidae; genus Jaculus; species Jaculus jaculus. The sequence goes on along the minus strand of NC_059112.1, from coordinate 92,254,589 downwards.
GGTTGATTAGTAAAAGACACCCTATCGACCTAAATGACTTTACCTGCTGAGCCGTTTATACACAGTAACTAATTTACAGACTGAAAAATCTTAATTGTTTATTCTCTCATCCTCCTAATATATTGCTCAAAAGACCTTTCAAAACAACATAATTTTCAGGCATAGACAGGGGACCAGAACAATATAGATGAGTGATTTTTAAAAATTCCAAGTGTTACAATAGAACAACCAGAAGCCATAGATTGTTATCAGAAAATTGTTAGTGCTAGGGATGGGATACTGCCCAGTAAGCTGTTGACCAGGGAGGTCCCTGATGTCCCCCAAACATTACAGGCCATTGCCAAGGCTCTTGGTTTCCCATCAGAAATAGATGGTAAGACCCTATTGCTGAAGAATCCACATACTTGGGCTGCAAGGTCACTGAGAAATCCTGCTGGAGCTGAGCTGAAAACCTACTCCACATAGATCAGCTGACAGACAGCTGGAAAAGCTATGCTGCATGCAGTTCTGTGGAAAAGAGAGAAATCACCAGTGGAGATAAACAACAGTGGACACTGCAAGCCTTAAATTTGGCCTGCCAGGCCAAATGAGCCAATGGGTGCAATAGTGGCATGTCTGATATGGGGGAAACCAACTACTCTTTAATTGGAATGGAGGCCACTCCATGGGAGGGAATACATCCCTGATACTGAAAACCTACAACAGGGGTAGTCATGAGCCCTAGGGGTGTAACGTCTGTTGCTATCTGGCTAAATGTATATACTGTGCTCATCAAACTGCCTGGTAAGCACTTTTCTTAATATTCATACCCATATATTGATGCTATTCTCACTTTTGCTAGAGAAGCTTCTATTTTCAGATGGTCATGACTTTGGGATGACTCAGAAGGCACCATGGTGTTGAGAAGAAGTGACAGAGGAATGCTCAGTGCTGAAATATCTCTGTTACACCTTCCAAGGCTCAGAATCCATTGTGGAAGAGGTGGCAGAGAGAATGTAAGAGCCAAAAGAAGGGCAGGACTCCTTATAATGTGCTCCTCCAGACACAAAATGGCCTGGATATCCATGACCTCACAGTGCCTGACACTACCTGCACAGGACCATCACAATAGGAAGAAAAGATGATGACATCAAAATAAAGAGAGACTAACTAAGAGGGGGAGGGGATATGATGGAGAGTGGAGTTGCAAAGGGGGAGGGGGAGGAGGGAATTGCCATGGTTCATTGTCTATAATTATGGAAATTGTCAATAAAAATTAAAAAAGCATCCGAACCAAACATTTTCTTACATACAAGTTTATAGCATTTTCACGCCTTTTCTAGAACTGCCTATGGAATATTTGATTGCCTGGAGGAGAGTATGGCTTCAGTCAATGGTTCTGAGAGTTTGGCTGCAGAGTTATGAGATTGCTGATACCAATCTATTTCTGTGGAAATAAAGGATATTACCAGCTCTATAACTGGGCTGGCAAGCCGTAGTGATATGAGGCAGAGCACCAAACACTTTGCACCAACAGTCAATGTAGTTTTCTCTCTCATGCACACACACACACATACACACACACACACACACACACACAACATAAGAAGCCAGTTTCATTTAATATCCTCAATAAACAATAGAAGTCATCGATATTACTAACTCCTGAGCACATGACTTTAAATGATTATTTATTTGAGAGGGAGAGAGGAAGATCCTTTGTTTATTTGAGAGGGGGAGAGGAATGGCTGTGCCAGGGTCTTGTGTCGCTGCAAACAAGCTCCAGACACATGTGTCATTTTGGGCATGTGGCTTTAACCTGGGCTGGCAGCCTTTGCATGTAAGTGCCTTTAACTTCTGAGCCATCTCTCAAGTCCCCAAATAAGTTTTTTTTTTTTTTTTTTTAAATTAAGCCAGGTGTGGTGGCACACACCTTTAATCTCAGCAGAGGCAGAGATAGGAGAATTGCCATGAGTTTGAGGCCACCCTGAGACTACATAGTGAATTCCAGGTCAGCCTGAGCTAGAGTGAGACCCTACCGTAGAAATCAAAATAAATAAATAAATAAATAAATTAGTTAAGCTCATATATTAAAGCTACAAACCATCTTGAGCATGAAGAACCAAGCTGGAAGCATGGCACTGCCTGACTAAATTCCACTGCATCATTGAAATGGCATGGTATTGGCATGGAAACAGAAACACAGATGATGGAAAAGACAGAGAGATCAAAAATAAGTATATTTATGCATTTATAGCCAAAAAACTGCTAAGACCACCCAATGGGGAAAGGAACACCTTTTCACTGGAGAGGTACTGGGGAGGAGATCCCACAAGCAAAACAATGCACTTAGAACCTTACCTCTTATAATAATAAAAGATCTAGAGTGGGGGGTGGGGCAGGAGAGGGTAGCAGAGGTGAGATGTATATGATCAAGATACACTGTGTACATGTGTGTGGGAGGGAATCATAATAATAAGTCATTATATATAATTGATAGACACTAATAATTCTTTTAAAAATCTACTCAATGTACAATCTGAAAGGATAAAATCACCAGGATAAAAATGAAACAAAAGCTCACTGAAATTTGAGAATGGTTGTTTTCGACATGACAACCAAAACATAGACAAGGGGACTGGAGAGATGGCTTAGCGGTTAAGCACTTGCCTGTGAAGCCTAAGGACCCAGGCTCAATTCCCCAGACCCACATTAAGCCAGATGCACAAGGTGGCGCAGGCGTCTGGAGTTCGGTTGCAGTGGCTGGAAGCCCTGGTGAGCTCATTCTTTCTCACTCACTAATAAATAAATAAAAATAAACAAAACATAGACAACAAAAGCAAAACTCAACAAGGAGGCTTAAGTCAAACTTGAAAGCCTCTGCACATCCAAGGGAACGACCGACAGAGTCAAATGACGTCACATAAAATAGGAAAATATTTGTGCCGGGCATGGTGGCGCACGCCTTTAATCCCAGCACTCGGGAGGCAGAGGTAGGAGGATTGCTGTGAGTTCGAGGCCACCCTGAGACTACATAGTGAATTCCAGGTCAGCCTGAGCCAGAGTGAGACCCTACCTCGAAAAACCAAAAAAAAAAAAAAAAAGAAAAAGAAAATATTTGTGACCCACATAGCTGGCCAGAGGTTGGTCTCCAAAATACTGAAGAAACACTGGCAACATAAACAAAATAGGAAACCTGATTGTTCAAATGGGCGACAACAGATCTCAATAGACATTTCTCAAAAGACAATGCACAAGTGGCCAAGGCACATGAAATGTGCCCCTTTGTCAGTGGGGATGCACGTCGGTTCATTCATTATAGGAAACTATGTAACCTTCATCACTGGAGCACATGCCCCCTTTGGCTCCTGTGTGACAGAGGAGGAAACTCCTACACAGCCCTTCGGCACACTGAAGTCACATGGTGGCTCATGGAAGGTGCTGAGGCAGTTATTTGAGCCACAGCCAGATTTTAGAATGACACTCGCGGTGATATGAGTCAGTGTGGTTTGCTTTTTAAATGTCGTATAGTGAACGCATTTATATCTGGGAGGTTTTGAAGTGAAGTGATAGTCCCCAAATGACAAATGCGCGATGTTTCAAAATCATGACTGCAGGCAAGTTCCAAAGTTCCAAACACACCTGGAATTTATTTTTTTATTGTTTATTTTTATTTATTTATTTGAGAGCGACAAACAGAGAGAGAGAGAGAGAAAGGAGAGTGGGCGCGCCAGGGCTTCTAGCCATTGCAAACAAACTCCAGACGCGTGCGCCCCTTGTGCATCTGGCTAACGTGGGTCCTGGGGAATCGAGCCTTGAATCGGGGTCCTTAGGCTTCACAGGCAAGCGTTTAACCGCTAAGCCATCTCTCCAGCCTCACACCTGGATTTCATTGTGGCATTGTAAGAAAGTTCATGGGTCAGCTTTCAGATTCCTTCAAAGAATATGTGGGGGTTGGGTTTTGCAAGCATAAAGATCTGAGTTCAATCCCCGGATCCCAAGTAAAAAATGTCAAGCATGGTAGTATACACCTGCCATCCCAGCACCGGGAGGCTGAGTTAAAGGAACCCCTGGGGCTCATTGGCTTGCCAAGCTAGCCTTATTGGTAAGATCTAGGTCAATGAGGCATTTGTCTCAAGACAGTTCCAAAGAATAACACCCAAGGTTGTCCTCAGGCCTCTACACCATGCACTGGTACACACACATACCCTCTCATACACACACACACACACACACACACACACACACACACGTCCTCATAGCAAGTAGATTGAAGAAGAGCAGATATGGCCGTGCAACCATCTTCTATTAACATGCACTACAGAGAAAAGGTACAAATTAATGCCACTTTTCTCATGAAATGCTATTACTAATTATTAACAGTAGTTACTATTCTCATGAATAATTGCTGTAAAATATGTATCTCTTATGTTTGTTTGTTTTTTTTTTTTGGTTTTTCGAGGTAGGGTCTCACTCTGGTCCAGGCTGACCTGGAATTAACTCTGTACTCTCAGGGTGGCCTCGAACTCATGGCGATCCTCCTACCTCTGCCTCCCGAGTGCTGGGATTAAAGGCGTGCGCCACCACGCCCGGCCCTCTTATGTTAATACTGGGTTAGGTGCTTGTTATATTGTAACAATAAATTCCAAAATATTTCAAAAGTTTCTCATTTGATTTCTAATAATATAACGACAACGTTATAGCCCATAGAAACTAATGCTTTTAGATATCAATAGTTTTAAAAGTATGTAAAAGATTTCTGAGGTCAAAATGAGAACTAGGTCTAAACAAATGATTTTAAAAATTAGATTTATTGGGCTGGAGAGATGGCTTAGCGGTTAAGCGCTTGCCTGTGAAGCCTAAGGACCCCGGTTCGAGGCTCGGTTCCCCAGGTCCCACGTTAGCCAGATGCACAAGGGGGCGCACGCGTCTGGAGTTCGTTTGCAGAGGCTGGAGGCCCTGGCGCGCCCATTCTCTCTCTCTCCCTCTATCTGTCTTTCTCTCTGTGTCTGTCGCTCTCAAATAAATAAATAAATAAAAATTAAAAAAAAATTAGATTTATTATTTTTAAGTTTTTAATTTTCTTTTCTTTTTTCTTTCCCTCCTCCCTTCCTCTCTTCCTTCCTTCCTTCCTTCCTTCCTTCCTTCCTTCCTTCCTTCCTTCCTTCTTTCTTTCTTTCTTTCTTTCTTTCTTTCTTTCTTTTTCTTTTTGCTTTTTCAAGATAGGAGCCTCACTCTAGCTCATGCTGACCTGGAATTCACTATGTAGTCTCAGACTGGCCTCAAACTCATGGTGACCCTCCTACCTCTGCCTCCCGAGTGCTGATTAAAGGCATGGGTCACCACACCTGACTTTTCTTTTCCTTTTTTTAAAAAAAATATTTTTATTTATTTAGGAGAGAGAGAGAGAGAGAGAGAGAGAATGAGAATGGGCACTCCGGGGCCTCTAGCCACTGCAAATGAACTACAGACATATGCGCCAACTTGTGCATCTGGCTTTATGTGGGTACTAGGCAATCAAATCTTGGTCCTTTGGCTTTGCTGGCAACCACCTTGACCACTAAGCCATTTCTCCAGCCATAGATTTAATGTTTTAACTGAGAAAATTATGTACCTATGAACATGCATGCATATGTGTGGATGCAGCAGGCTGCTTTGATGAGCATTTATATCATGAAATGGCTAAGGGGTGGTCATCACACCACCATTCTGTAAGAAAGAACACTGACAATATGCTTAGTGTGGTCGTCGTGCTGTATGGCAGGCTGCTGAATTTATTTCCTTGTAACTGAACTTTATTTATTTATTTATTTATTTATTTATTTGAGAGCGACAGACACAGAGAGAAAGACAGATAGAGGGAGAGAGAGGGAATGGGCGTGCCAGGGCATCAGTCACTGCAAACGAACTCCAGATGCGTGCGCCCCCTTGTGCATCTGGCTAACGTGGGACCTGGGGAACCGAGCCTTGAACCGGGGTCCTTAGGCTTCACAGACAAGCGCTTAACCGCCAAGCCATCTCTCCAGCCCCCCACTTTTTTTTTAAGGTAGGCTCTCTCTCTAGCCCAGGCTGACCTGGAATCCACTCAGTAGTCTCAGGGTGGCCTAGAACTCACAGCAATTCTCCTACCTCTGCCTCCCAAGTGCTGGGATTAAAGGCATGTGCCACCACACCCGGCTCTGAATCTTTATACATTATTCTGTGATTTGTTAAAGCTTATGTCAAATGAGGACAGTGGTTTTGTACAGGTCATTTGTACAGCCCCATCACTCACTGAATCTGTAACCTGGCCCAGACAGCTTAACTCAGCCCAGCTAAATTCCTAATCTATCAAATAAGGCTAATAAAATAATAATGACAATATAATAAGGTTATGAGGATTGAGATAATCCAAGTAAAGGAGTTGAGCATTTGGTGCTGAAAAGATTTCATTTTTTGTTTTTTTTCTGAAACGGTGTAGCCTATAGCTAGGCTGGCCTTGAATTTGCTAAGTAGCTGAGGATGACCTTGAACTTCTATCCTCCTGCCTCCATTTGCTCAAGTACTAGCATTATGCATCACTGGGCTTATGGTTTATGAGGTATTGGGAATCAGACCCAGGAGCTTATGCCTGGTAGGTTAGCACTATATCACTTGAGCCACAAGCTTATACCCTTAATTTATGGTGTGTGAGTTTGTGTGTGTGTGTATGCATGTGTGCATTACTGTAATAGCAGCTCCCTCCTGAACTTCATGGTAACAAGATGTGAATAATACTTTGTCGACACATTTCTGAAATTGTTGCATGGAATTATAGGGGATACATTATTCATTTCTATTTTGATTTTTCAAAAATTTAAGACATATAGAGTACATTGAACATTTTCTCCGACCATACCCCTTTTCCTTTCTTGCCCCTCACCCTCCTGCAGTCCTTTTTGATCCTCAGGACATTTTCACTTGCACCCTCATATCATATCTACATACACAATGTTACCTCTCTGTATAAAATCCAGGAACCACAAATGAGAGAAAGCATAGGATATTTATTTTTCCGAGACTGGCTCAATTCACGATTACTCCTTTGCATCCATTTTCCTACACTTGATAAAACATTGTTCTTCTTTTTTTTAATTAAAATTTATTTATTTATTTATTTGACAGAGAGGGGGGAGAGAGAGAGAGAGAGAGAGAGAGAGAGAGGGAGAGAGAGAATGGGCATGTCAGGACCTCCAGCCACTGCAAACAAACTCCAGATGCATGTGCCACCTTGTGCATCAGGCTTACGTGGGTCCTGGGGAATTGAACCTGGGTCCTTAGGCTTTGCAAGCCCATCCTTTAACTGCTAAGCCATTTCTCCAGCCCCATACTGTTCTTATTTTTGGCTGAAAAAATTTCCTTTGTGTATGCATAACCCATGTTCTTTATCCTTTCCTCTGCAGTTGGACACCTAGGCTGGTTCCGCAACTTAGCTGTTGGAGTAGTGCTGCCGTAAACACTGGTGAGCAAGCTACTGTGTGGGTGCCGACCTGGAGTCCTTTGGGCCAATTCCCAGATGTGATCGCTGGGCCATATTGCAGAGCTCTTGTTTTCTGAGGAACCGACGCTCATAGTCTCTGCACTGATATTTCCATCGGCAGTGTACCAAAATTTCCTGCTATCGCATCCTCATCAGAATTTTTTTTAAAATTTTTTGGTCTTGTTTTGTTTGCTTGTTTTCATAATGACTGACATGCTGACTGGGATGAGATGTGATCTCAACATCATTTTAATGTTGTGGGCCATTGAGCTTCATCTTTCGAGATCTCTCTGTTTTCTGTTCATTTCATTTAGTGGTTGGGTTGTTAATTTCTTGTAATTTCTTTCTTTCTTTAATTTCTATGTGTGTCCTAAGTATTAATTGTCACATATATGAAAGTGGCAAAGGTTTGATCTGTAGAGCGGACATTTTAAAGGATGATTTAACTTGCTTTTTTATAGAAACATAGGTAAAATTTACTATTTTAGTCTTGTCTTTGTGGAACATTGATTCTCTGAATATTGGCAGTGTTTAGTCCTATGATTTCAAATGCTTCCTTCCTTCCTTCCTTCCTTCCTTCCTTCCTTCCTTCCTTCCTTCCTTCCTTCCTCGCTCTCTTTCTCTCTTTCTTTCTTTTCCTGAGTTCACTTTAAAGGCTCAATCTAGAAGAATGGCTTGTATCAACACGTTAACGCACAGCTCCAGTGTAACTAAAGGAACGGTGGTTTGAACACTGGATAGCCTGTCTGCTCACAGTGGTTTGTCGGGAAGGGTTCCAGAGCTACTTCAATGACCGCGAATGGACCATCACAGTTATCTGCAGGCTTAGTCATTTTCATGGCAAATCTAAGAGTTAGCTTTAAGTATCTCTATTTTATAGCTGAGGAAACTGAGTCTGAGAGAACCTCACCAATCCTAGGAGATGAAGTGAAAGGAATGAAAAAACACTGAACCTCTCTTGGCTGACAGAGAAGGAGGTGCCGGTGATTTTCAAACCTGACAGGAAGGGAGAGCAGCAAGGGTAAAACGTAATGACATTGATCTCCCACGGTTCTACAAGGCTTTAAGGAAAACAGTGAACTGAAAGGACCATACATGCATACCAGGGAAAGTGTTACCTGAATGTTAAAGTGCTGTGGCCGAGTCTGTAAAATTCCAAAAACAAGGCCAAATGATTAACTTGGTAAAATGTAGGCCAAGTAACTGCTTGGCTGGGCAATATTTGTCCCTTAAAATTCCAGTTTTCTTTTTTTCCTATAGTTGCAAGCCAGAAAAAGAATTGATATATGAACTAACACTACCTGGATTCTAAGAATTAGTTTCAAACTAACTTCTTTTATTTGTCTCCCGTATCCTTCAGAAGAATAATGAAAATGAATTAGGAAGAAATGAGTGTTGAACCATGTATGTGTTCTTTCCAATAGCCATGGTTATTTCGCATATGCATAATTCCTAAGCTTAATCATAAATCTCTGAGTAATTTAAATCAGAACTCTCAGTGATATGTATATATTGCTAGAATCCCTTCTCCACATTCAAGACATGGTCATAGAAGTTTTAGTATGCCATTTAAATAATTTAATAGCAAACATTTAAGAAATGTTGCTGTATTCCTAAATGGATATATTATGCCTGATAAAGTATCCTCAAAATACTGATGTTTATGCCCATATATTAATGTTACTTTCACTGTTGGCTAGAAAAGCTTCTCTTTACAGATGATAGTGACCACTAGGGAATCTCCGAACCCAGTAAAGTGCTGAGAAGTCAGTGGAGTGTTCAACACAGATGAGACATCTCTATCACACATTCGAAGACTCAGGGGCCATTGTGGAAGAAGTGATGGAAAGAATGTAAGAGCCACAGGAAGGGGCGGAGCGCTTTGCGAGACTGTCTTCCAGACACAAAGTGGCTGTGGCATTTACATCCTCACAGTGGCTGATGCTACCTACACAAAACCTTCATAAACAAAGCCAGGCGTGGTGGCACACACCTTTAATCCCAGCACTCGGGAGGCAGAGGTAGGAGGATCACCGTGAATTCAAGGCCACCCTGAGACTACAGAGTTAATTCCAGGTCAGCCTGGACCAGAGTGAGACCCTACCTCAAAAAAAAAAAAAGACCTTCATAAACAGGATTTCATCAGAATCAAGCAGAGGCTAGTAGAAAAGAAGAAAAGATTCAGTGGAGAGGGCAAAGGAGAGGAGGAGGGAAAAGGAGGATAGTTATAGACAGTTTCCATGTTGATGGGATGAGCATCTAACCAAACACAATTTATCGGAGGAGAAATTTATTTCAGGCTGACAGATGCTGGTGAAATTCCATCATTGGTAGAAAAAAGCTGGTTCCCATTTGTAAACTCAAGCAGAAAGAGAAGCCACTGCCAGCTAGCAAACACCAAAAATCAGCAAGCACTGGGCACAGTGGTGCACACCTTTAATCTCAGCACTTGAAAGGCAGAGGTAGGACTGCTATGAGTTCGAGGCCACCCTGAGACTCCATAGTGAAATCCGGGTCAGCCTGGCTAGAGTGAGACCCTACCTCGAAGAAACAAACAAACAAAAAATTAGCAAGCAAGAACCTTGCTAGAGCTCACACTGCTCTCCACACCTTTGGGCTGGAATTCAGATCTGCCCCCAGTGATACCTCCTACAGCCAGGAGATCAGAGATCCAAGTTATAAGTTCCCCCATACCTTGTGGTAGAGTCTAGCTCTAACTCAAGCTGACCCGGAATCCACTATGTAGTCTCAGGCCTTGAACTCAACAGTCATCCTTCTACCTCTGCCTCCTGAGATTAAAGGTGTGTGCCAAGTTACAAGTTTTAACTAAACACCTGAATCTAGGGGGAACATACATCCAAGCTACCACAGTAGTGCATGGAGATTATTATCATAGTATACTGTCTCTATGTCTGGAGGTTGTCAATAAAAAAAGTTGCCATATTCCTTTTTCTCCATTAAATTTTTTTTATATAAAGAAAAATCTCAGATTAAGTTTTTTTAAAGTACTTTTTATTATTTATTTATTTATTTGAGAGAAAGAGGGGGAGAGGGAGAGGGAGAGTGAGAGAAAGAGAGAGAGAATGGGCATTCCAGGGCCTCCAGCCATTACAAACACGTGCCACTTTGTGCATCTGGCTTATGTGGGTCCTGGAGAATCGAACCTCAGTCCTTTGGCTTTGCAAGCAAGTGCCTTAATTGATAAGCCACCCCCCCCAGCCCAGATTAAACCTTTTTAGCTGTAAAAAAAAAAAAAAAAAGTCATAGGCCGGGCGTGGTGGTGCACGCCTTTAATCCCAGCACTCAGGAGGCAGAGGTAGGAGGATTGCCATGAGTTCGAGGCCACCCTGAGACTCCATAGTGAATTCCAGGTCAGCCTGAGCTAGAGTGAGACCCTACCTCGAAAAACGAAACAACAATAACAACAACAAAAAGTCACAAACGTGACAACAACAAGGCAACCATAGGAATGATTCTTTAGTGAGATTACTTTTTTTTTTTTTTTCTGAAGCAGGGTTTCACTCTAGTCCAGGCTGATCTGGAATTCACTATGTATTCTCAGGATGGCCTCGAACTCACAGCAATGTTCCTACCTGTGCCTCCTGAGTGCTGGGATTAAAGGCGCGCGCCACCATGCCTGGTGAGATTACTTCTTGTTATTTAGTAAGTTAAACAATTTTTTCTCAACATCTTTTTAAAATGAACTCCTGGGCCTGGGGAGATGGCTCCATAGATAAATGTCAAACATGAGTACATGAGGGCAGAACGGCAGCTGTCGTCTTTAACCCCAGCAAGGTGTCTGGGCGAGAAAGGAGGCAGAGCCAAGCGAATCTCCCTGGAGCTCTGCGGGCCAGCTAGCTAGCGCGTCGAAAGTGGAGGCAAGCTATGTGAGACCCTGTCTCTTCATAGGAAGCGGAAGACAAGGACTGACAGCCAAAAGCGGTCTTCTGACTTCCACATGTGTGCCATAGCATGTTCACACCTGCACGCACACCCAAGAACACACACCTCTTATGCACACACAATGCATGACAAAGAAAAATGGGCTGCTGATATTCCTGCCTCCATCTCCTAAGGGTTTAAAGATAGATGCGGATATATAAAATCAAAATGTACTGATCACGTTTATTTTGTAGCCCAGAGAAGCCAGCTGCAGTGAGGCTGGACAAATACTCCAATGCACTTACATTTCCCTGAAATGTGATTACCAGCCTGAGTTATCTCTAATTGTGACAGCTGCGTGATTTTATTTTTATTTTTCTTTATTTATTTGAGAGTAACGGACACAGAGAGAAAGAGATAGATAGATAGATAGATAGATAGATAGATAGATAGATAGATAGATGAGAATGGGCACACCAGGGCCTCTAGCCACTGCAAAGGACCTCCAGATGCGTGCGCCCCTTGTGGGGAATCGAGCCTCGAACTGGGGTCCTTAGGCTTGACAGGCAAGCGCTTAACTGCTAAGCCATCTCTCCAGCCCAGCTGCGTGATTTTTAACATTAAAAACAATTACACGGCAACAAATATGTACGAAGCAAGGCACTTTAAAAGCTTTTGGTGCTTAGGATATACCAACCTGTACCAATTTTGTACTCTTTGGGCTGGAATTCAGATCTGCCCCCGGTGATACCTCCTTCAGCCAGGTGATCAGAGATCCAAGTCACAAGTCCCCCATACGTTGTGGTAAGAGTCCAGCTGTAGCTCAGGCTGACCCAGAATTCCCTATGTAGTCTCACGCCTTGAACTCACAGCCATCCTTCTACCTCTGCTTCCTGAGATTAAAGGTGTGCGCCAAGTTACAAATTTTAATCAAACACCTGAATCTATGGGGGGGGCATACATTAAAGCTACCACAGTAGTGCATGGAGATTACGATCATAGTATACTGTCTCTATATAAGATGTAGTCAGAAAAGCAAGGTTATTTGAACCCAGCACCGTCTATATTTGAGACAGTATCCACGCTTTGTTGGAAGAAAGCACCAACAGAAATAACTCTAAGTTGGGTTGCCAGACACATTTTTCCCACATCTTCGCTCAGTTGTGCTGTGGTGGAAGAATCTAGGTGGGCTTCCATATTTTGAGCCAAAAGATTGCCAATGTCATACTCTCTGAAGAAATGGAAGGGGCCCATGACTCCACAGAACAAACGTTAGCCAAAGATGACATTGGTGCATGTCAAAAGTCAAGCAGACAAACTTTAAACATTGAAATTGATGAGAAAGGTCACATAGTATTTTTTAAGTTACATGGTTTTATGGTAATTAATAAATCTTGTTTTTGAAGGAACTTTTAGCTTGAATGTTTCTTTCTGTGAAAACTGAAGTCTGACTGGAAACCCAGCACTGGTATGTGCTCTGTTTCCAGACCACAGGATTTGGTGTTACTATGAAATATGGTATAAGAGTTTTTGGTAGCATTTTTATATTTACCCTGTTTAGTTGGCTTAAATAAGTACATTAGTTAACAATGAAACTTAATTCATATCAGATGAACTGAAAACGACATCTGGGATCTGTTATGACGCGATGCTGTAGAGTCTATTTCAACAGGGAAAGGAAAAGCTTTTTAACCACAGCTCTGATTCAGAAATAGTTCCGAATTCAGTCACTCCGCAGCATCCTGGACCGGGTCCATCTATCAATTATTATAAATTTGCCTCCCACACCTTGCCCTTCCAATTTGAAATAAGTACAGTGTGTTTTTATCACTCCCCAAGTATGCAGCTTTGCATGTCCAAAGGTACTTTGCACGGGTAAACTTCTGATACATTTTTTTTCCTAAAATGATGTTTTCTTGGGAAGAATTACATGTAGAATATTTGACTGATAATAGGCATTTAGATGATTTGCTGGCGTTTCCAGTTCCTGGGAAGACACTAAGAGTGCTCTCACAATTTGCCTGGCTTGTCTGACTTTGGCACAACGAGATTTGGAAAATCAGGTTGTGATGTGCAGCCAAGGCAGCAAAATTCATTAAAGCAGAGCGCTGTCCCCCGAGTGGTAAACAGCCCATGGTCTCAGTTACAGCAGCAGTACCTGGGCGCTTTCCAGAAAGACTGTTTCTGGTTTTAACCCCTGCTTTTTTGGTCCAACATGTGGGGTTGATCTGTTTGCTCCAGAGCAAGAAAGGTGAGAAGCCAGGGACATTTGAGTCTTTCTGCTACTTGTCAGTAGTTCTACTGCTGACCTGATCTGATGACCTTATATAGAGCAGAGAGACTTCCAGAAAAATTAACATTTTATAAAATCTAACATGTATTTTAACAACTTTTTTGTTCATTTTTTATTTATTTGAGAGCAACAGAGAGAGAGAGGGAGAGAATGGGCACATCAGGGCCTCTAGCCACTGCAAATGAACTCCAGATGTGTGCGCCCCCTTGTGCATCTGGCTAACGTGGGTCCTGGGGAATCGAGTCCTTAGGCTTCACAGGCAAGCACTTAACCGCTAAGCCATCTCTCCAGCCCTAATATATATTTTAGAAAAGGAATATTGTTCAATTTATTTATTTTTATTCTTAAAAATATTTTTAGTTATTTGCAAGCACAGAGAGAAGGAGAGAGGGTCTCTCCCCATTGCAATTGATATGTGTGCCATTTTGTGCATCTAGCTTCATGTGGATAAGTAGGGAAATTAAACACAGGCCAACAGGCTTTGCAAGCAAGTGCCTTTAACCACTAAGCCATTTCTCCAGTTCCAAGTATAAATGCAAATTTAAAGAACCAAAGACTATGTTTAAATAAAAAATTATTCATCATTCATTCATTCCTACGTATTTATCTATTTTTATTTGTGGGTGGGTGGGTGGGTGGGTTTGAGACGGGATATCACTCTAGCCCAGGCTGACTTGAACTCTGTGGTTTAGGCTATACTTGAACTCATGAAGATCCTTCCACTCAGCCTCCTGAATCATAGGGTTATAGGATTACTGGCTTCCTTCCTATTTAGTAAAGGCAGTTGCTGAGCTTCAGGGAGGAGTATAAAGGTGACTTATACAAATCAAATCTCACTTCCCATCATGGAAATGATGATAATATCTATAATCAATCAATCAGTCTATCTATCTCTCTATCTATGGCTGAATGGGGAGGACACAGAACAGGACTAACAAATTCAAACGTGGCAGAGTGCTAACTAACAAAGTTTGGGTGAAGATAAAAGAGTTATTCCCGTTAGATTTTCTGAATGGGAGGCAATAAGAAAGGTTTTGAGTGTTGTTTTCAGGACAAGTAGCTCAGATATCTAAAGGATGGAGAGGTTTTGATGTCAGGGTCCCACTCAGTTATGAGGACGACACCTCGTTTGCTTGTATCTCTGCGTTGTTTCTAGAATCATTCTATAAACTTAGAGGGTGCTCAATAAATGTATAAACATCGAGGGCTTTTGGGGGGGGGCTTGGGATCCCATTTTCAGGCTGTACTTGTTCAGATTAAAACACAAAACATGAGTAAACTATATGGATGATTCATAGGAGAAAACATGGGAAACAAGTTGGCAAGCAAAAAACTGAGTGCAAGGCTCCACGAACCGGGAGGGACTGACCTCCTTGTCATCAGCCCTCACTGACCTGACCACCCCTGCTTCCAGCTGCGAGCAAGTTGAAAGCGCAGATTTCACATTGAGTCATTATCATTACGAGTCCAGTGGAGACCGCTGTGTACAGTGATTCCTCGATGCATGTTTGTGGATTGAACCAATGAGGCCGTAAATACCGACTCAATGGTTTATCTATCAAAGCTCTTCAAATCTGTTTCTCTTATTTCGTTTCTCACTGGCAGGTGACAAGATCCTGATGAAGCTTTTCACCCAGAGTTTAAACTCTAAAGATTCTTCGTTTTAAATCTTTATTTATTTATTTGTATGTGTACACGTGTGTGTGTGTGAACATGTGTGTGTGTGTGTGTGAACATGTGTGACAAGACCTCTTGTCACTGCAAACAAACACCAGAAGCTTGCACTACATTTTAGGGCCAGCTTTATGGTGGGTAGTTCAGGGGAGTTGAACCTTGGACCAGAGGGTTTTTGCAAGTAAGCACCTTTAACTGCCGGCTCAACATCTCAGCCCTGTCTGCTCTATATGGATTTGTTTTTACAAGATGCCGTTTAAATTTAGAACTGCAGTGTACAGACTACATTTTGGAAATCATTTGTCCAGTGACAAGCTGACTTGAAATCTAGAGATATTAGTGGCCAAGTAGTATATGAACCCTGCATAAGCGTGACTGCGCTTCTTGAAAATCGTGAAGTCTCACATTTTGTCTACAGTGTTCACATGCAATGTAAAAGGTTCTGGAGAAATGAGGGCACCCTTGCACTTGGAAAGCCTCCCTGGTGTGATAAGACCATTGTGGGTCACTGGAGTTCACTCCAGTGACCACTGACGCTGCCTGTGGATTGGTGCAAATATTCAGATTGTTGTCGCCTCGCCATTCTGAAGGTTATCTCTCCGGTTGCTCTGAACATCAGCTGACAGCAATTTCCCATGATGCTTTAAGGACTGTCAAACTGTCCATCAATCTGCCAGCTGACCAATCGTTCCCATGGTTCTTTAGACTTCCCGTATGATGAATTGAAAGGCACTATTATCTGTCTGTGGTGAAGGGGACTGTGTGGGCTTTGATAAGATATCGCTTCTCCCAGGTGAGCCGTGGCTGACAGCCCATTGAGGCAAAGCACCACACAGACACTGAGCCAGGGACCACAGGCTTACACACATCTGTTGTCATTATGTAATGTTTCTCTTTGGGTTTAAGTTTTTGACCCATTCTTTGACAGTTCAGCAACAGATATTTCACTTCTCAGCTTGCAAGTCGCAATGGCAAAAGACTCTTAGAACTGGAAAAATATCCGTGTACTTCTTTGATTCACAGCTCCCAGGCTGTCTACCTCATAGCCTATCTCCTGCTCATGCTACCCTGCACTTTTTTTGTTTGTTTGTTTTGTTTTTCGAGGTAGGGTCTCATTCTAGCTCAGGCTGACCTGGAATTCTCTATGTAGTCTCAGGGTGGCTTCGAACTCATGGTGATCCTCCTACCTCTGCCTCCCAAGTGCTGGGGCTAAAGGTGTACACCACCACACCTGGCTTACCCTTCACTTTTTAAAAGAAGTGTATAAAAATGTATTTTCAGGGCTGGAGAGATGGCTTAGCAGTTAAGCGCTTGCCTGTGAAGCCTAAGGACCCTGGTTCGAGGCTCGGTTCCCCAGGTCCCACGTTAGCCAGATGCACAAGGGGGCGCACACATCTGGAGTTCGGAGTTCGTTTGCAGAGGCTGGAAGCCCTGGTGCGCCCATTCCCTCTCTCTCCCTCTATCTGTCTTTCTCTCTGTGTCTGTTGCTCTCAAATAAATAAATAAATAAAAATGTATTTTCACCATGAACACATGAATTTTGATGTCTAAGATACGATGAAACTAATTCTTTGTGTCTGTGAGGTCACTGTTATTTAACCTGCTTATAGTTTAGTACTGATGGTCAGGCTATCAAAGTAAAGCACTTCATGAGAAATACGTTGGGATATGTGTTCAGAATTCTACTTTTTCATTGCTCTGAATTATGCTAAGATAAGTCTAAAAGTTGAATTTTCATACAAACAACACAAATAGGAGGAAGGACATTGCCCTCAAGGATGGAGCCTATAGTCAGATCGGGAAGAAGAAACACACTTGTGAAGATGAACAGGGAAGGGCGCGGAGGGCAAATCTTTGTGAAGGAAATCCGTTCTGATGTTCACTACAGAAACCACCTTACAGAGATTTGGATTCTTTAGAACTGCATTTCCCAGTAGGCATCAGTAGAAACTGTGGTGACTGACTGAGTTCTTGAAGGCTTTTCTACAGGTGAATATGACCTTCCTCTTGTGTTTGGGATATCCTCTCTTCCTGTGGCTCTAGCAACGTGTGATCCAGGTTGCTCTGTGCCCTTGAAGGTCACCAGGGCACAAACAACCACACGTGATTTTTTTTCTTTTTTTCTTTTTTTAGAGCTCTCAGAGCAAAACAATCTGCTGTTTTTACAGAGCAAAGTACTGTAGTTAGGTGGTAACATCACCACCTTGTGTACAAACACTTTTTCGCATGCAGTTTCCTAATGTCATTAAGCAGTATGGTAATATCATCATGAAGCAATGGAGAGCTTCGATTGCAGACAACACTTGAATAATTTCGTAACTCAGGATCTGAAAAATAAACGATGGCTTAGTTTCAGTCCTTGGTAAACTGGTTAACCACCTCCCACTCTCTGCCCTCCTGTAAGAAGCACATATGGGGTCTGGAGAGATGGCTTAGCGGTTAAGCGCTTGCCTGTGAAGCCTAAGGACCCCGGTTCGAGGCTCGGTTCCCCAGGTCCCACGTTAGCCAGATGCACAAGGAGGCGCACGCATCTGGAGTTCGTTTGCAGAGGCTGGAAGCCCTGGCGCGCCCATTCTCTCTCTCTCTCCCTCTATCTGTCTTTCTCTCTGTGTCTGTCGCTCTCAAATAAATAAATAAATAAAAATTAAAAAAAAAAAAAAAGAAGCACATATGGCCCAGAGCCCTTTAAGGACTGGTGATACACTACTCTGAAACAATGACTTGGGGATCCAGAGCAAGAAAGGAAATGAGAATTAAGCTTCCTAAAGATTTACAACGACATCAGCAGCACACAGAACCCATGCCTGGAGTGTCCGGTAAATCCTTACTACTTTACAGACTCATTCACTAGGCTATTGTGTGCACGTGCATGTCTATATATGTGCTTAAAGGTGCATGATGTGTACCTGTTTGTGCATGGAGCTCAGAGGACAAGCTCGTGTGTGATTTCTCAGGCGCTATCCACCTCTTTTTGAGACAGGGTCTCTCATTGGCCTGGAGCTCATGAATTAAGATAGACTGGTTGGCCACTGAACCTCAAGGAGCCACCTGTCTCAGCCTCCCTAGTATTGAGATCACTAGTGTGCACCACTACACCCAACCAAACCATGTTTAGCTTGCCAGTAGGCTACTGGAAATTATTATTTACTTGAAAGTATCACTTTGGGCCTCTGTCTAAAGATGAGGAGAACCTTTTGAGTTGCTAGTCGTTTCTGGAATGCCTGAGCTCACTGTTAGAGATCAGTGCTGTTGATGTGCTCCATGCTTCTTCCAAAGGGAATTACTTTGTGGTCCAATGAAGGAGGCAGACCACGGAGGAGAGGAGCAGAGTACCCAGTGAACTCAGCCTGGCCAGAACACACGCATGTACACATGCCCACTAGCTCTTCTTTTGTGGTAAAAACCCTAGTCCATTTCTAAAGAAATCATCCCCCCCACTGACATTCTGTTTCATGGTTTCTCTCTTTTCCTAAGTAAACTTATTTTAATTTTTTTGGTTATTTATTTATTTATTTATTTATTTATTTATTTATTTATTTGAGAGCGAGAGTCAAAGAGAGAAAGAGGCAGACATATATATATATATATATATATATATATATATATAGAGAGAGAGAGAGAGAGAGAGAGAGAGAGAATGGGTGCGCCAGGGCCTCCAGCCACTGCAAACGAACTCCAGACACGTGTGCCCCCTTGTGCATCTGGCTAATGTGGGTCCTGGGGAATCGAGCCTCAAACTGGGGTCCTTAAACTTCACAGGCAAGTGCTTAACCGCTAAGTCATCTCTCCAGCCCTTAAATTAGCTCCTGTAATCTCAAGATGACTTCATTTTGCAAGATGAAGTAGTATCTTGTACTTCTAGAGTTTTCCTGTTTAAAGGTAAAGTTTGAGTACATGTTAAAAACTTAAAAATGAGGGCTGCGGAGATGACACAGTGGTCTAGGTACTTGCCTGCAGAGCTTAAGAACCCGGGTTTGATTCCCCAATACCCATGTAACCAGTACCTATGTAAAGCCAGATGGACAAGGTGGCACATGTGTCTGGAATTCACTGAAGTGGCTAGAATCCCTCATGTGCCCATTCTCCCTCTCTCACCTGCCTCTTTCTCTTTCTCATAAATAAATAAATAAATAAATAAAATATTTTTAGGAACTTTGAAATATTGTTAAGGATTTTAAGCCAAGGATAGAAATTTTAATTGTATGTGTGTCCACATATGTGTATATATGTATGTTTATGTGTCTGTGTGTATTGTGGATCCATGTATATGCACATGAGTGTCTGTACCCATGTATGTGTTGTGTTTGTGCCTATGTGTGTCCATGTATGTGTGTTGTATTCATGTATGTCTGTGCGTCCATGTGTTTGTGTATATGCATGCATGAATATCCAGTGTGTGTCTGTCCGTGTGTATGTGTATACGTGTGTTGCAGTCAGGTTCGCATTGCTGGTAGAAATCACCCAACCAAAAGCAGCTTGTGGGAAAAAGAGGTTTATTTTGGCTTACAGGCTTGAGAGGAAGCTCCACAATGGCAGGGGAAAATGATGGCATGAGCAGAGGGTGGACATCATCCCCTGGCCAACATAATATGGACCATAGCAACAGGAGAGTGTGCCAAACACTAGCAAGGGGAAACTGGCTATAACACCCATAAGCCTACCCCCAACAATACACTGCCTCCAGGAGGTTTCAATTTCCAATTGCCATCAGCTGGGGAAACTAGCATTCAGAACATCTAAGTTTATAGGGGACACCTGAATCAAACCACCACATTCTGCCCCTGGTCCCCATAAACTGATAAAATATAAAATAATATTATATATCTTATAAATATTTATAAATTATAAAATTTATATTGTGTATAAATAAGTGAGAGAGATATAAAGTAATTACACACACAATTAAAATTTCTATCCTTTGCTTAAAATCCTTAACAATATTTTAAAGTTCCAAAAAATATTTTATATATATGAGAAAGAGAAAGAGGCAGGTGAGATAAATATATATATGTATATATATTTATATTACATATAATTATAAATTTATATTATATATAAAATTTATATTATATATCAATAAATAAGAGATATATAAAGTGATATAAAAAGCAGTGCATTCATCCAACTTTAAAATAATCCATAGTTTTTATCATTTCCAATGACGTTCATATATCCCCATAGTCCAAGATCTTTTAACTGAGCCATAATACCAAAAAAAGCGCTCAAAAAACCCATAATGGCACAGTAAATATTCACACTGCAAAAGATGGCATTGGGAATAGCAAAGAAATACTCAAGCAATACATGATTTAAACAGGGCAAATACCAAACTCTCTAGCTCTAAGTCCAACAGCTTTAACCAGTGACAAATCTCCAAGTCCACTAATTCTAACCAGCAACAAATCTCTGGCATTCCAATTCTGCCTCTCCAGCTAGGCTACTCACAGTCCTGGAAAACTTCATCAGGGCCAGCAGCTTTCCTTAGCAGCCATCTCATGGTCCTAGCATCTCCACTGGGTCTCCACGGATAAATTACCTAGCGCGCGCTCATAAGAGTTCACCCTCAGTTCTCAGTATGAGGACTTCTTGCAATCATCTAGTTCTGGCCTCTGACTAGTCACATGTGGGAGAACTATTAAAAAGAGATGGATTTTCTCAAGATTATGTATTGCAATCTTTTCCTATTCTGTGGGGATGTTACCAGTGTACTTGCTTATAGAATACCTTGTGACTTCCAGAAACCAAGAACACGGTTTCCTGTGGTAAGGTTGCTCATAGACAAGCAAGGATGAGAGATCTGGTTGCATCCTGCTTCTAAGCACAGAGACGCTGCTCACTGAATGAGGAAAGAGCTTAGTTCTGCTGACCTACCTAGTTCAGTATTAGCCCTTCACCCCCACTCCACTCTTGTATTTGGAGATGAGCATAGCAGCTTAGGGACCTAGGCAGTAGGGAGGAAGGCTGTTTTTGCTAGAAACATGATCCATGTTTGGTGGATTCATGGATGGTCTCTAGCCATATAATATTCTAAGTGAGATAGCTTGCCATGCGTCAGGCTGTCAATCAAGGACTGAAGGAATTCACCACTTCTGGGTCTGCATGTGTACATCCACACATGTCAGTACATGTATACATTTATATGCAGGCCAGAGGATGGCCTCACATGTCGCTCTTCTGGTGCTATCCAGATTTTTATTTGTTTATTTTTATTTATTTATTTGAAACAGAGAGAATGGGTGTGCTAGGGCCTCTAGCCACTGTAAACAAACTCCACATGCATTTTTGTGTATCTGGGTATATGGGTACTGGGGATTTGAACCTGGGTCCTTTGGCTTTGCAGGCATGCACCTTAACCGCTAAGACATCCCGCCAGCCCCCACATTTTTATTTATTTATTTATTTTTATTTATTTTTTTTTTGGTTTTTCGAGGTAGGGTCTCACTCTGGTCCAGGCTGACCTGGAATTAACTCTGTAGTCTCAGGGTGGCCTTGAACTCATGGCGATCCTCCTACCTCTGTCTCCCGAGTGCTGGGATTAAAGGCGTGCGCCACCACGCCCGGCTTTCACATTTTTATTTTTTAAGATTTATTTTTATTTACTTATTAGAGACAGATGTATGTATGTATGAATGTATGTATGTATGTATGTATGTATGTATGTATGTATGTATGTATGTGCCACCACACCCGGCACTAAGTTGAAGTTCTTTTTTTGACATGTATGTAAAAGGAAAAAACTTCATGGGCATTTTCTTATGAATATTATTTTAGAAATATTCGTTATTTTGGAATCCAGTTGCTAGTTACTTGATATTCAATAAGTGTCTCAAGTATTTGATGTTTGAAGAGGACATCTGCCTATGTGTGGTCTTTGCTGGGGTGGGGGTGGGTGCAGATAATCCTGCTTGGTCTTCACTATGTCTGGAGGGCACAGTTCCCCTTGATGATGCATCTACTTACGTCAAGTCCGGGACTCTACTGAATATGTGAACAGCAAAAACTATTGACAAGTTTTTGTAAACATGACTTTTTAAAAAGTTTAATTTAATTTAATTTTTTATCTTTTCACAATTGTTATTAACATTTTGCGTGATTATAAAAAATAACCCATGGTAATACTCTCCCCCCTGCACTTTCCCCTTTGAAATTCCATTCTCCATCATATTACTTCCCCATCTCAATCATTGCACTTACATATATACAATACCAACCTATTAAGTACCCTCCTCCCTTCCTTTCTCTTCCCTTTATATCTTCTTTTTAACTTACTGGCCTCTGCTACTAAGTATTTTCCTTCTCATGCAGAAGCCCAATCATCTGTAGCTAGGATCCACATATGAGAGAGAACATGTGGTGCTTGGCTTTCTGGGCCTGGGTTACCTGACTTAGTATAATACTTTCCAGGTTCATCCATTTTTCTGCAAATTTCATAACTTCATTTTTCTTTACTGCTGAGTAGAACTCCATTGTATAAATGTGCCACATCTTCATTATCCACTCATCAGTTGAGGGACATCTAGGCTGGTTCCATTTCCCAACTATTATAAATTGAACAGCAATAAACATGGTTGAGCACATACTTCTAAGGAAATGAGATGAGTCCTTAGGATATATGCCTAGGAGTGCTATAGCTGGGTCATATGGCAGATCAATCTTTAGCTGTTTTAGGAACCTCCACACTGATTTCCACAATGGCTGGACCAGATTGCATTCCTACCAGCAGTGTAGAAGGGTTCCTCTTTTTCCACATTCCCGCCAACATTTATGATCATTTGTTTTCATGATGGTAGCCAATCTGACAGGAGTGAGATGGAATCTCAATGTAGTTTTAATCTGCATTTCCCTGATGACTAGTGACATAGAATATTTTTTAAGATGCTTACATGCCATTTGTATTTCTTCCTTTGAGAATGCTCTATTAAGCTCCATAGCTCATTTTTTGATTGGCTTATTTGATTCCTTATTAGTTAGCTTTTTGAGTTCTTTGTATATCCTAGATATTAATCCTCTATCAGATGTATAGCTGGAGAAGATTTTTTCCCATTCTGTAGGTTGCCTCTTTGCTTTATTCACTGTGTTCTTTGCAGTGCAAAATCTTTGTAATTTCATGAAGTCCCAGTGATTAATCTGTGGTTTTATTGCCAGAGCAATTGGGGTTGTATTCAGAAAGTCTTTGCCAAGACCAATATGTTGAAGGGTTTCCCTTACTTTTTCCTCTGGCAGTTTCAGAGTTTCAGGTCTGATGTTAAGGTCTTTAATCCATTTGGACTTAATTCTTGTGCATGGCGAGAGAGAAGAATCTATTTTCATCCTTCTACAGATATATATCCAGTTTTCCCAACACCATTTGCTGAAGAGGCTGTCTTTTCTCCAATGAGTATTTTTTGGCATTTTTATAGAATATCAGGTAGCTATAGCTACCAGGACTTACATCTGGGTACTCTATTCTGTTCCATTGATCTACATGTCTGCTTTTGTGCCAGTACCATGCTGTTTTTGTTACTATGGCTCTGTAGTATAGGTTAAAATCAGGTATGGTGATACCACCAGCCTTATTTTTGTTGCTCAGTATTATTTTAGATATTTGAGGGTTTTTGTGATTCCAAATGAATTTTTGGATTGTTTTTTCTATTTCCATGAAGAATGCCTTTGGAATTTTGATAGGGATTGCATTAAATGTATAGATTGCTTTTGGTAAGATTGCCATTTTCACAATATTGATTCTTCCAATCCAGGAACAAGGGATGTTTTTCCACTTTCTAGTGTCTTCTGCAATTTCTCGCTTGAGAGTTTTAAAGTTCTCATTGTAGAGATTCCTTACTTCCTTGGTTAGGTTTATTCCAAGGTACTTTTTTTTTTTTTTTTTTGATGCAGTTGTGAATGGGAATGATTCTCTGATTTCATCCTCTGTGTGTTTGTTGGTAGCATATATGAAGGCTATTGATTTCTGTGGATTTATTTTGTATCCTGCTACATGGCTGTAGGTTTTGATCAGCTCTAACAGTTTGCTAGTAGAGTCTTTAGGGTCCTTTATGTATAGAATCATGTCATCTGCAAATAATGGTAACTTGATCTCTTCCTTTCCAATTTGTATCCCTTTTATGTGTGATGCTTGCCTTATTGTTATGGCTAAGACTTCCAGAACTATATTAAATAAAAGTGGGGACTGTGGATACCCTTGTCTTTTTCCTGATTTTAGTGGAAAAGCTTCCAGTTTTTCCCCATTTAGTAATATGTTGGCTGTAGGCTTATCATAAATAGCCTTTATTATATTGAGATATGTTCCTTCTATTCCCAGTCTCTGTAAGACTTTTATCATGAAGGGATGTTGGATTTTGTCGAATGCTTTCTCTGCATCTAATGAGATGATCATGTGATTTTTGTCCTTCAACTCATTTATATAATGTATTACATTTATAGATTTGCATATATTGAACCATCCCTGCATCTCTGGGATAAAGCCTACTTGGTCAAGGTGAATGATTTTTCTGATATATTCTTGTATTCTGTTTGCCAATATTTTGTTGAGAATTTTTGCATCTATGTTCATGAGGGAGATTGGTCTGTAATTTTCTTTTTTAGTTCTATCTTTGCCTGGTTTTGGTATCAAGGTAATGCTGGCTTCATAGAAGGAATTTGGTAGAATTCCTTCTTTTTCTATTTCCTGGAAAAGCTTAAGAAGCAATGGTGTCAGCTCTTCCTTGAAGGTCTGGTAAAACTCAGCAGTGAATCCATCTGGGCCTGGGCTTTTTTTAATTGGGAGATTATTGATAACTGTTCGGATCTCCATGCTTCGTAAACATGACTTTTAAGATTACAAAAATAGATTAAAATAGCATAATAGAATAAAATTAAAATCTCATTTTAATTTCATCATTTACACAGGAGAAGAAGCACATAGCTGCTTGGTGAAAATTGCTTAGCCACTTCTTGCTCTTCAGTTTTCTTTTTCTTCTATGAACTTAACATCTCCTTAGGACACACTCTGTTACTGCTCCACTTGGCAAAACTCACTTTTGTTTTCTATCAGAAATGGGGATTAAACTCAGGGCCTTCCATATGCTAGGCAAGTTCTCGACCAGCTCTTGAGACCCACATTTGTGCCTGAGATGTGAGGAAGATGCATCGAACACACCTGTCACCACTTAGGAGCGAGAGTGCAGCCCAGGGTTCCACGCCAGCTAACTTCAGGGCTCAAACACAGAGTCACCACCATCACCAGACAGAAGCAAGCCCAGGGAACCGAAAGAGGCTAATTCTTCCCTATGCATCCAGCTAAATAGGTGAATGGCCCAAGTTTTTTTAATGTGCGTTGCTCTCCTGTTTGGAGTTTCCTTTCTTATCATGCCGTCTAGTCCTATCTTTCTGCAGTTTGAATTACCTCTTTCCCTCCAACTGGTGAGGCAGTGAAAAGATGTTTGTTCTGCTAATTAACTTTATTACCCTGATAACTCCCTGCAGCCTTTGAGGAAAACAATTACTGTTACTCCTCCCCCTCCCCACTGGCAAAAAAAAAAAAAAAAAAAAGAGGGAAGAATAAAAAAAAAAAGACTATTAATTAGAGCCGAGGCCCAGGTCTCGCCGTGTTAGCCTGCTACGTTCCCAGGCCCTCGAGCAGGATAACATTACATTGTCAGTAGTCATTTAGCTCTCATCTGTCTCTGCTAATTATTGTCACATTCATCAAATTCATCAACAAAAGTGCTCTCAGAAGGATTGCATATTTGCAGTTAATACAGCATAAACCACCACATTTGTGATGAGAGGGACACAACTTATTCATCCCTAATTAGAGCAAGCTGGGTCGTTAATTATACATTCCGCCTTATTACTTCTGAGTTCCCAGATATTGTTTGTCTAAAAAGGGGGGGGGGGGAGAAAGCAGGAGAGAGAAGCCTGAAAATGCAAAAAAAAAAAAAAAAAAAAAAAAAAAGAAAAAAAAAGAAAAAGAAAAAGAAAAAAAAAAAGGGTGATGTGTTTTGTCACATGTGCCCTGCCATAATTCCCACCTGACAAAGTAGCTGAATCAGTGGGAAATTGCGAGCTGTCAGCGGCGGAGCACAGCGCTGTAATCGCTGATTAATGATCAGCACCTGTGACAGGTGCCGTACGGGACTGTAAACTTGGTTTGATTAACAGTCACTGGACGAATAAATATTAGTGACAGTCAGCGGAGAGCAAGTTTGCTTGTTTTCTTCCCTGTTAACAAATCGCATGCGTGAAAGTTATTGATATTTCTGTCTGCGACACTATTTTTTTTTTTTTTTCCCTTTTGTAGTTATCTGCCAACACTGGTGGGGAGTTTTAATGGACTGTGTTTGTTTCTGTTCTTGTTCTTTTACTTCGGAACTAATACTGTATTTTGCCCAGATGACCTGGCGTGGTTTAAATCCACCAGGT
Organism: Jaculus jaculus; assembly: GCF_020740685.1. Classification (NCBI taxonomy): domain Eukaryota; kingdom Metazoa; phylum Chordata; class Mammalia; order Rodentia; family Dipodidae; genus Jaculus; species Jaculus jaculus. Next base: position 92,227,863 of record NC_059112.1, on the reverse strand, counting down.
GTGGGAGAAAAGGCTAAAAACAACAGGATTCCCACAGCTTAATTTATGCTCACCTGCTGGTAATGTGTGCATGTACACAGATATACACGTACATACAGTCATTACACCCATTTACACTCATGTACAATAGCTATTAGGCAATGTTCGTGTGAAAAAACAGACATGAACAAACTTAGAATAGGTGAGACTCATGTAGTTTTTATATTTTTAATTGTGTTTTTTTTTTTCTTCTCTGAGCTGGATATTTCCCCTGAAAATATTGGCAGTATGAGTCTAGAATTAAAGGAACCATTTCCCCCAAGGCAGTCATTCAAAACTACTACTGCCAATTTGCTTGCTTCTGCAGAGCTGTCCAGCTACAAGCAGCTTGGGCAGGAGGGGGTTAACCAGTTTGAGAGACAATTGGTGGAGAGTCAAACTATACCCATTGGACAGCAAAAGATGAGAGAAGAAAGAAATGCCTTTTTTTTGATTGTAGAAACAAAAAATATTTGCCTTCAATATGGCAAGTTTTAAAAAATTATTTTACAGAGAGAGAAGGAGGGAAAGAGAGAGAGATTGGGTACCCCGGGGCTTTAAGCTGCTACAAACGAACTCCAGGCACATGCACCACCACATCTGGCTTATGTGGGTCCTAGGGAATTGAACCTGGGTCCTTTGGCTTTGCAGACAAGCGCCTTAACCACTAAGCCATCTCCAGCCCCACTGTGGCAGTTTTGAAGTTTTGTGATGGTATTGAAAGGTTAAGTTTGGGATCCTAAGGACCTGTTTTTCAGGGGCTGGGCAGATGAGTTTGGGGGTAAGGTGCTTGCCACACAAGCATGGTGACAAGAGTCTTATCCCGAGTACCTCCTGACAAAGCCAGCTGTGGTGTGTGATTGTGATGCCAGGGATGAAGACGTGGAGACAGGAGGATCTCTGGAGCGCACTGGTCAGCCAGTCTAGCCTAATTGATGAGCTCCAGGCCAATGAGAGAGCCTGTCTTCAAAAGAAGCGGGCAACATTCCCGAAGACCGACACCCACGATTGTCCTCTGCTTTCTACACGCTCATGGGCTCACATACGTATGCACACAATGCAAACATGCACAAAAAGTTTATTTATTTATGTTTTTGAAGTGGAGGTGTAAAGGGCTTACCTTGCAAGCACAGGGACCCGAGTTCAACTCCCCAGAACCCATGGTATGCTGATGTGTGCCTATAATCCCAGGGCTGGGGAGCTAGAAGCAGGTGGATCTCTAGGGTTCACTGGCTAGATAGTCTAACTGCATTAGTGAGCTTTCTGTTCCATATGAAACCCTGTCTCCAAGAGAAGAGTGACCAAGGAACACGTGTGACATTGGCCTCTGACTTCCATACTCATGTCCACCCACATACATGTGCATGCAGACACACATGGACTCATACCATACATGCAAAGCAAACAAGAGTTTAGTTTAAAAAAGCCCATCTTTCAAACCTCCAATCTACTAATTAGGTGTGAACATGGATAAATTCCTTAATCTGCCCTGCTTTGTTTGGGCTTCTCAGTGGGCGAATGGGGCCTTCCCAGTGTATATCACAGAGTCACAGTGGACTTGAAAGGAGATAATAATGTGTGTAAAATAACCCAGTGGTGCCGACCACAGCACCCCTGTAGTCATTCCTCCTGTTACCCCAATTTCTGTTTCAGTTGGTAAATGACTCAAGCACTAATCAACCACCCTTTCCTCTCCTCAGACTACAAGTAATGTCAATAAAAAAAAATTTAAATAGTGGGCTGGAGAGATGGCTTAGTGGTTAATGTGCTTGCCTTCAAGGGCTAAAGACCCATGTTTGACTCTCCAGATCCCACGTTAGCCAGATGCACAAGGGTGAGGCAAGTGCAAGGTTACACATGCCCACTCAGTGGCGCAAGCATCTGGAGTTTAATTTACAAGGCGCTGGCATGCCAATTCTCTCTGTGTCTCTAAGATAAACAATAATAATAATAATGAAACAGGACAACCGTATGCTCATTTATCCCCGAATGAAAATCCAGATGAGTGAATGTCCCAGCAGCAGCCCCACAGTGGATACTCAAGATCCTCTGAAGCTTCTCAGGACTGCAAAGGTTGGAAAAGGAGGGGGCGTGGGGTTGGGGTGGGGAGAGGGTAGAGGAGGGCCTTCAGTTTTTGTATCCATGCAGGTGAAAAGGCTTTTAGAAAGTTTTGGGTGATGGTAGAGATATGAGAGGAGTGATGATGCTTCGTTTTGTCCCATATTTGGGTGCAAGTGAGATAGATGCTATCGCCAAGCACCAACGAGACATTCCAACCACCACTGGCAATGGACAATGCAAGCTCACATTGCTGGTTTAATCTGCACCCATTAGGAATTCACCAGGTAGGCGAGGAAATCAAAGGAGGCACTAAAGAGGTACGCGCAGCACTGCAGTGTTCAAACTCATGTTTGGACGAGTGAGATCGCCATCCTGGGTTGCCATTAGGCTGAGGCCATTGCAAGTTCAAGGCAAGAGTGAAACGTAGTGAGACCCTGTCTCAAAATAAAAGAGGAGGGTGGGAGTAAACAGCTTAGTGCTAAAGTGCTTGCTCAGCATGTGTGAAGTTCGATGCTCAAACCACTGTAAAACACACACACACACACACACACACACACACACACACGAGGTAATAAAACTGCCATTTTCCAGGTCATTAAGGAACATGTAACTGTTGGATCTTTTTTTTTTTTTCTTCAAATTTTAAAAACAAGTTTTCAAATAAAGCAAGATTTTATTCAAAGTGGATGTAAGAGGCAGAGAAATGCACACTTCCTCACAAGAGTAGAGGATCTGAGGATCATCTTTAATTCATAATATATGTTATACAAGTCCATTTGAATAAGGTCACCATCACCATTGATTCATGTCTTGCTTTTCTTGTTCTGTACTTTTTTTTTTTTTAGCCACTGCTTTCATGCTAGAGTTGAGTTAGGATGATAAAATGCTGCACAGAGGCCACAAATCCAACAGAACCTAAGTATTTACTATTTTACCCTTTTCAGGAAAAGCTTGTGCCTACTGACTGAAGAATCGCATTTTTCAGAATTTGGAATCACCCGAGACTGCATGGAAATCACCTACCATCTTACTAGCATAAAGCCTGACACAGAAGGTCTATTACGTGCTTCCAGCAGGTGTCTGGCAAGGTCCCCCCCCCCCCCCAGCCCAAGAACTTGGAGAGTGCTTGGAGAGGCAGAGCCAGGCTCAGAACTGCTTGATCAGGACAGATCTCTCAGGAATGGACTCATATTAGTGAACTCCACAGGACTGATATAGGAACTTAGACATTTAATTTATTAACTGTTCAATGAGAAATATGGTAGGACTAATCCCCAGAATGTTATACCTGTCCATGTAGTGCCCGGAGGTTGCAGTGTAGGCAATTTTACAAGAATAGAAACAGGTGCTCCGTGTTTAGCTTGTTGAAGGACTTCAAGCTAACAGAGATGAGCTGTTATTGCTAACACTAGACTTTGGATGCTTTTCTGTGTTTGTTTTTGTTTTGAGACAGGGTGTCCAGTAGTCCAGGCTAGTCTCCAGGTCATTATACAGCTGAGGATGACCTTGAACTTCTCATCTTCCTGCCTCCACCTCCAAAGTGCTGACATTATAGGTGTGTGCCACCATGTCTGGCTATATGCAGCGCCTAGGAACAAATCTAGGTAAGCCAATCTACTTACTGAGTTATATCCCTATTCCTAGACTGTGATGTTTTAAAGAGTACCCAGGTAACTATAGCTAATAATTTACTATATGGTTTATAAAAATGTAGACGAGAGGAGTTGGAAGCTTCTGGACTCACAGAAGTGAGAAATATGTAAAGCCAGAAGTGTTACTGTCCCTGACCAGGTTATTATGCTTATAATACATGACAAATGATCACACTGTGCACTGTAAACACACACACACACAATTATTAAGTGTTTATTACTTTAGCAAAATAAACACAAATAAGTTCAAAAAAATGCTTAGATTCTAAATTATACCCCAATGTTTTTAATGCATTGCCATAAAGCCATGCCAGTGGAAATGGCTGGCATGACAGATGCCTAGAAACAGGAGGTCTAGGGAAGATCAAAGTTGATCGGGGGGTGGGGATCAACAGGAAAACTTTGCCCAGAGCATGTGTGGTTTCCATGGTTTCCACAGGAAGGACAGGGGAGGTGGGGGCAAGCACGTCTTGGACTGTCTGTTGAACAATTTCAGTGGGCTCCAGGGCTCAGGAGTTGTTTTGGGCTACCTGGGCTACTTGAGGTGGTGTGTGGACAGAGGCCTGCGATGGAAACACTGGGTTAAGGGGGATATTTGCGGGCTTCAGAATGGTTAGTCTTCATGGAAGAGTGTCCTGGGTCAATTGTTTGCTATCTCTAGGAATTATCCTTTGGAGAGAAAGTGTCAGAAAGGCCTTAGATATCAAAACATCAGTCAGTAAAATTGCAGTCCTCTCCTAGCTTCCCGGGAATAGTTATGGGATGGACATTCCTCATTGACTCCTCCTCTCTTTCATTCTCTCTCTCTCTCTTTATTATTTGTTTAAACAGTTGATGGATCTTTCTTAAGTGGACACATTTATCCTGCAGATGTGCCAATTTGTTTAGGTAGTATTTATTTTTATTTGATGAGATGATGTCTTGCTGTGTTGTCCCAGTTGATCTCAGACTTATGAGCCCAATGTTCCCACCTCTGCATCCTGAGTAGCTGAGGCTATAGGTATGAACTACCATACTGATCCTGTAAGGTTATAGGAATGTTCTTCTGGCCTGGGGTCGTTTGGCCTCTTTTCATTGATTTTGGATGCCTATTGTCAAGTTCAATACTGTCCTCTGTCCACCACCAACTAATTGCCTGATTTAACTTAGCAAATCTTACTGTGCTCACCAGCAAGTTGGAAAGAGGTACTTCTCTATAGTGCCTCATGCTGATGTGTTTGTGCGGTGGTTTGAGTGAATGTTCACCCCAAATATTCAGAAGTTTTATTATAGCTTGTAATTTAGATCTCCAGCTGCCTGCATGGAGGAGGTGTCACTGTTGGCAGATCCTGGGGTCCAGCCATAAGGCTGATCTGCGTTCCAAACTAAGATATGCAGAGTGCAGGAGTTCAGCCTACTTAGTGTTCCTGGAGTGTGATTGCTAGCGATGCTGGCTGGTTGCAGTATTTCTGTCTGTGTGGGCCCATGAAAGGGGGCCAGCTTCTGTCATTATGGAACGTCCTCACAATGTGTAAGCTTCAATGCATCCCATCTTCTCATAACTGTGCCTGGTTTGGAAGTTCATCCCAACAACATGAGGCTGACTGGGATAGCACAAAGCATTATACAACATCAGCTTTATAGGACTTCTTAACCATCTGTATCATCCCACTTCAGGCTATGAGGTTCTTAGTCTTTTCTACCATGTCACAAGTTGCTGATGGAATATCTGAATGGGAATCACTTTAGTGGTCACTGGGGTTAGTTACACAGACCATGGAGGTGACATTATGGTTACATATCAGCTTCTTGACCTACCGCTGTGGACACACTGAAAGCAGAACTTGTGTCCTCCTACGTTACCCTGTCACCATGACCAAATCAGCTTCCTTGGTGATAAAACCTAGACGAGAGTTCTAGGGTCACCTCTCTAAGGTCTTCATGGACCACCCCACCTTTAAAACCCTGAACTCTAGAAAGATGCGGATGAAAATGGAGTACCTTTCTGTTGTCACATTTCTGGCACACACATGTAGCTTTTATCTTGTGTTCCTGGTGTTCACCATGCTTGCTTAGGACTCTTCCTCATCCACGAACAAAACCACATAAAACAAAGCAACTCCCTAGAAATACACAAACAAAACCCTAAACCCTTTGGGACAAATCCCTTAATCAATTTGGGTCCCTCAGCATGTTGTATAAAGGGATCATCCAACAGATGTTGGATGAGGGTTAAATTAGGGTGATAACACCCTTAAACGAGTAACTGTGGAATCCAATCCAGAACCCATTAAGGTTATGAAGATGTTACCTTGCAAAGCAGGTGGGACTTCAATAAGCCAGATTTCCATGTCAGTTTCTGTTGTCATACTGCCATTAAGTACATTCCATAAAGTCATAAAATAATTTTGTTTTTCTGAAAACCTTAGTGGTCAAATTTCTTAATGCTTCATTATATTCCCGATGATTAAAGTTCTACAATTAGGTTTTACCTGCAGGATTAAGAACAACTCTGCCTTGGGCTTGAAATTTTTTGGGCCTGGCCAGATGAGGCATACCTATGATCTTGGCACACGAGGCTCATCAATTCAAGGCCAACCAAGGCCAGTCCTGGCTACAGAGAGACTTTGTTTCTAAGAATGAACAATCAAACAAACAAGAGATTGGATTTCATATGATTTATAGTGGAACAAAGGAAGATGGTCTCTCGAGAATACTGCCTGCGCCAAACCTATTTGTGCTTTGTTCATTGGATTTAAGAAAAATCTTAGGATGATAGTTTTTCCTTTAATATATTTCTGTTTACGTGTGATGTTTTTTGATCAGAAAACTAAAATGTAGCAGCGGGTGGAAACTGGGAGGGGGCAAGCAAAGGACTGATGCCAACAGATGCAAAAAAATGCCATGGAAATCTTTGGCCCAGAAATAACAGGTTACCCAAATATACAAACACCAACCTACCCACCCACGCACCTCCTCCCCCACACAGAGAGTTGTTGGACACCTTAGCAGAGATACAGCCGTCTATATAAACAACAGTGCTAAGACTTGGCCAAGAGTCCCAGAGGCTGGCCAACTCCATCCTGATGCCACCTCCAGGGAGGGACCATTTGGCATCCTGTCCCTGGCTATCAACCTTCTCTGCTCTCTGGCATGAATCTTTCCAGGGGATGATCAAATAAATTTCAAATAAATCTGAAGCGTTGTGGATGAATACAGCACAGCCACACTGAGGCCCTTTGCGCTATCTGAATGCTTCTCTCTCCGTATCTTCTTTATGTGTCAAAGAACTCTGACTTCTACGTGTTTTCTTCCTATAGATAAATGTGCTCGCTTTGGGACTTGAGAGTGATGTAGTTTGATTTTATTAAATTGTTTTTTTTGCAAGGAGTCAACTCTCCTCAACTCAGAGGTGCCTCGGGAGTTTTTCAACAGCAAGCAACTGAAACATATATATCCAAAAAGAAAAAAAAGGGGGGCGGGAGTGGGAATAAAAAGAGAAGAACAGAACTGTTAAGAAAACAAACATCCAGAGGTAAAATCTGATTTTGCGGGGATGGTAAAAAATGTTGCTAGCAAAAAAAAAAAAATGTTGCTAGCAAAAGAACATGAGAAAAATGTATTGGCCAGATGACTGCTGTAAGTGCCAATTTTTTTTTTTTTTTTTTTTTTTAGGTAGGGTCTCACTGTAGCCCAGGCTGACCTGGAATTCACTATGGAGTCTCAGGGTGGCCTCGAACTCACGGTGATCCTCCCACCTCTACCTCCCAAGTGCTGGGATTAAAGGTGAGCACCATCAAGCCTGGCTGTAAGTGCCAGTTTTGAAAGGGTCAAAATGACCAGGTGTTAATACACAACTAGAATAAGTTTGCATGCAGCACTGACTTCCGGTGGTCGGCGGGGGTGGGGGGGGAGTCAACACCAGCTTTGTCTCATCACTTTGTGAGTGCATCGACTGTCTCTTCTGTCCACGGCGCCATTTCTGCTCCCAGCCCTTCCCTTTCCCGCTTTCTCTATATGCTGGGCTGAGCAGGCAGCCAGAGCCCGCTGCAAACACTGGCTGTATTTCTGCAACTCCTCAGCAAGGACAAAGCTTTGCACTTCATCTGACCAAAGGGAGGATGGCAGGATGCCTGATGACCTCATGAATTCAGGAAGTCTATCAAAATCACACACTTTGGACTGGAGGCATGGCTTGACAGTTAAGGTCATTGCCTGCAAAGCCAAAGGGCCCAGGTTTGGTTCCCCAGGACCTCCATAAGCCAGATGCACAAGGTTACACATGTGTCTGGAGCTCTTTTGCAGCAGCTGGAGGTCCTGGTATGCCCATTCTCTCTCTCTCTTTGTCTTCCTAATAAATCCATGAAAATAATTAAAAACTCAAACAATTCATTTTGCACAATAACTAGCAATTCATTTTATTATTATTACTAGTGCATATGTGTGTGCATGCTTGCATGTGTGTATGTCCATGCATGTGTGCATGTGGGTTTTGGAGCACGGAGGATAGCCTCTTGTGTCATTTATCTTAGGTGCCATTGAATTTCACTTGAACATAAGTTTTCTCTTTTTAAAAAAATTTTTTTTGTTCATTTTTATTTATTTATTTGAGAGTGACAGAGAGAGAAAGAAGGGGGGAGAGAGAGAGAGAGAGAGAGCGAGAATGGGCATGCCAGGGCCTCAAGCCATTGCAAATGAACTTCAGATGCATGCATCCCCTTCTACATCTGGCTAACGTGTATCCTGGGGAATGGAGCCTCAAACCAGGATCCTTAGGCTTCACAGGCAAGTGCTTAACTGCGAAGCCATCTCTCCAGGCAGTTTGCTCTTTCATATGGAACTGATTAGGCTAGACTGGTAGGCCAGTGAGTCCCAGGGCTCCATCCGTCTCCGCCTGGGATTCCACCTGGGCTGAAGTCATGCTTACAAGGCAAGGATTTTGCTGACTGAGCATCTTCCCAGCCTAAATAGTACTTTTAATTTAAATCTCTATAGTGTCAAAACGAAGCATTAAAATGTATTACCTGTAACAGATATGAGAAGGGGGCTGGAGAAGATGGCTTAGTAGTTAAGGCACTTGCCTGCAAAGCCAAAGGACCAGGTTCCATTCCCCAGGACACACATAAGCCAGATGCACAAAGTGGCGCATGTGTCTGGAGTTCATTTGCAGTGGCTGGATGCCCTGGTGTGCCCATTATCTGTCTTTGTCCCTCCCTTTGCCACATTCTGTCTCTCCCAAATACATAAATAAAATAAAACATCAAAGAAAAGATAAGAGAAGGGCTGGAGAGATGGCCTAGCAGTTAAGGTGCTTGCTTGTGAAGCCTAAGGACGCAGGTTAGATTACCAAGAACCCACATAAACCAGATGCACTTGGTGGCACATGTGGAATTTGTTTGCAGTGGCTACAGGACCTGGCATGCCCATTCTCTCCCTCTGTCTCTCTCCCAAATAAATAAATAAATATATATATATATATAAATTTTAAAAAGATAAGGGAAGAAAAGAAAAGAAGCATAGAGCCCAGGCTTCCGTTGTTTTTTTGGCGGGGGAGCTCTGCAAGCTAATTTTACATAATTATATAATATTTGACCTGAAGGAAAGTTTGGGGCATGCTACGTAATAGTTATCAAATCTGCCTGCAGAAATACCAAGAACAGTCGGGCGTGGTGGCGCACGCCTTTAATCCCAGCACTCTAGAGGCAAAGGTAAGAGCATCACTGTGAGTTCAAGGCCACCTTGAGACTACATAGTGATTTCCAGGTCAGCCTGGACTAGAGTGAAACCCTATCTCGAAACACACCTCCCAAAAGAAAGAAAAAAAAATAAAAGAAAGAAATACCACGCACCTACCACACACGAGGCAAGGCTTTCCCTGGATGTTTTTTTTTTTTTAATATTTTTTGTTCATTTTTTAAAAATTTATTTATTTGAGAGTGACAGACAGAGAGAAAGACAGATAGAGGGAGAGAGAGAGAGAATGGGCGCGCCAGGGCTTCCAGCCTCTGCAAACGAACTCCAGACGCGTGCGCCCCCTTGTGCATCTGGCTAACGTGGGACCTGGGGAACCGAGCCTCGAACCGGGGTCCTTAGGCTTCACAGGCAAGCGCTTAACTGCTAAGCCATCTCTCCAGCCCTCCCTGGATGTTTTTAGGGAGGGTTTCATATCACACATGCTAACATGAGATTAATTTCTGTCAGAGTTCTGCGTATCGTTGACTTTGCTAAGTCATCCTCAGAGAGACATAACAAGTGAATGAAACACTCATCGTCACACTAAGGAAAGACAAACACGTTTACAATGAGGACCAACACATGACACAGGCAGACTTATGTAACTCCAGGGGATATAAAGCTTCATTTCTTTCCATATTTATTTGCAAGGGCGAGAGAGACGGGGAGAATGAGCACCCTAGGGCCTCTAGCCGCTGCAAATGAACTGCAGACCCATGCACTAGCTTGCACATCTGGCTTGATGCAAGTATTGGGGAATTGAATCCCAGTCATTAGGCTTTGCAGGCAAGCACCTTAACTGCTGAGCCATTTCTCCAGCCCCAAAGCTTTCTTAAAAATTATTTATTTATTTATTTATTTGAGAGCGACAGGCACAGAGAGAAAGACAGATAGAGGAAGAGAGAGAGAATGGGCGCGCCAGGGCTTCCAGCCTCTGCAAACGAACTCCAGACGCGTGCGCCCCCTTGTGCATCTGGCTAACGTGGGTCCTGGGGAACCGAGCCTCGAACCGGGGTCCTTAGGCTTCACAGGCAAGCGCTTAACCGCTAAGCCATCTCTCCAGCCCCCAAAGCTTTCTTGATGAGCCCTAGACTGCTACCTTTGCCTAGACTGCATGTCAAGCACACGGAAGACTCAACTTAAACACAGCTTAGCCTGCCGCCAAGGTGCACGGTGGAGATCATGAAGCCTTCTTTTCTTTTTAAATAAAACAAACCTATTTGATCATTAGAGACAGTGTAACGATTTGTTTTCCACATGTACATCCACATTGAACAAAGGCTGTATAAGTGTGGCAAAGTCCCTACTACTGACATCAAAATGGTGCTTCCCTAATTAGAGTTCTGTACCAGCATGGAAACTACTTCCCAGTGCAAAAAAAGTAACAACTGTACAAATACCTACACATTCACCTAATGTCTGCTTAGGTGATTTTTTAAAAAAATTTTTTTATTATTTATTTATTTGACAGAGAAAGAGGAGAGAGAGAGAGTGAGAGAATGGGGGTGCCAAGGCCTCCCGCCACTGCTAATGAACTCCAGGTGCATGTTCCCTCTTGTGCATCTGGCTAATGTGGGTCCTGAGGAATCAATCGAACCTGGGTCCTTTAGCTTTATAGGCAAACGCCTTAACCACTAACCCATCCCTCTAGCCCTACTTAGGTGATTTTTAACTCACCCATCCAAACGAAGCCTTCTGCATTTACTCTATATGGCCTTGGGGATTTCACCTAGCCTTGCATTTTAGAAGATCAATTTGTGTATTTCCTGTATCATTCCTCATGTCCTCTTTTTAGGAAAGAGAATACAACTTATCTTTGTGAGGGAAACAGTAAGTTCTAAGAATAGTTTTTCTGTCCGTGTTGAGCAAAGGAGCCAAATTAATGGAGAGAAGGAGAGCTTTGGTTTGAGTTCTCTTTGCTTCTGCCCTTCCTCTATCTGTCATCAATACCAGCTTTCCCTTCATCCTTCTGTGTCCCCTCTGCGTGCCTTGGACACCTAAAGATGTCAGCAGACCCCAGCAGAGCCCTCAAGACAGCCTGGCCCTTCCTCACTCATTGATAACTCCAAACTGGCCCGACTGTTAAGAACGCTAACCTGCAGAATCCATAGTGTATGACAGCTTCTTAACGCATTATCTCTTGTTTGTTTACCCACAGCCCATTCCACAGGAAAGGCATTGGAATTAGCAGGGTGCAAAAGGCAGGAAGTGGCAGATTTGAGATGCAAGCCTAAGATTCAGATTTCATTGCGTAATGTTTTTTTTTTTTTTTAAAGGATCCAACTAGAATGCTGAAAACTGATTTCCAGGGGGCTATCCTTTAATCACAGGTAATAGTCAAGTGATGTTTAATCCCTCCAACACCTGTGGTTCAGAAACAACTGCTGATTAGACCAAAGACCCTAATGCTAATGACAAGCTCAGCACACAAGGCTCTAGTCCCAATGTCTAGATCCAAAGACTGCCTTTGTTACTCACTTTAGTTGGAGCCCTTGGAAAGATTTTAACTTTATGGAGTTACTTAATCACCAAAAGAAAATTAAAGCACATTTAGTAAATTATACCAAGACAGGCAAATGGCATATTTTTTTGTTGTTGTTATTGTTGTTGTTCTCAGAAAAAGAATTGAATAGCCGGGTGTGATGGTGCACGCCTTTAATCCCAGCCCTCCAGAGGCAGAGATAGGAGGATCATCATGAGTTTGAGGCCCCTCTGAGACTGCATAGTGAGTTTCAGTTCAGCCTGGACTAGAGTGAAACCCTACCTCAAAAAATCAAAAGAGAGAGAAAAAAAATTAAAGATTTTTATTTATTTTATTATTATTATTTTTTTTCAAGGTAGGGTTTCACTCTAGTTCAGGCTGACCTGGAATTCACTATGTAGTCTTGGGTGGTCTTGAACTCATGGTGATCCTCCTACCTCTGCCTCCCAAGCGCTGGGATTAAAGGCATGCACAAACATGCCTGGCTTAAATTGAAGATTTTTAATCAAATGACTAGTGTCTTCCTTCCTTCCTTCTCTTTCTCCTTCCTTCTATCCCTCCCCTCCCTTCCCCTTCCTTCCTCTCTTCTTTCCTCCCTTCCTTCCTTTGGTGTAAAATCATTGTTCATAGTAATACATTTTATAAAGACACTTCCGTTTAAGCACGCCATGGAGTTTACTATTTTCTTGTTTCTTTAAGCAATTTTATTAATCAATATTTGACTTTATCCTAGGACTTTCCTGATGTATCTCTGCTATGGATTGAAGGTTGGTATATTCACACATTGAAAATTAGTTATTCTTATGATAGTGTTAAGAAGTGGGGAGAGCAGAACCCTTGTGAATGGGATTAGCATATTATGAAAGGGAGGTGCAGGAACTGCCTGGCCCCTCCCACCCTATCCCCTCCCACCACGTGAAGACACAGGATTTGGGCCCTCTGGAAGTTGTTCCAGAGACTAGACTCTCCCCACACCCTGAACCTGCTGCTGGTACCTTGGTCTTAGATGCCACCTCCCTGCCCTGAACTTGATCTTAGATTCTTCCAGAGCTATGATAAATAAATCTCTAATACTTGTAAATTTTCCAGTCTCCTGTGCTTTGTTATAGCAGCACAAATGAATGAAGACAGTACACTTCACAAGTTTCCAAGCATACACATCAAGTAGGAGGCATCCCTCATCATGGTAATATGCTAATTAATTAGTGCTCTTTATGGTAACAATCATCCTAGGTGTTTGTACTAATTACTCAATTTACCTTTTCATAGCTATGGTCTTTGCTTTTTCAGTATATATATATATCTCACTAGGGTCCAATTTCCCAAGCTTGTCAGTTTTTTTCATAACGTTCCCTAGGTCAAAAGAATTATCTAGTTTACCATTTCATTTATTAAGGTACTAAGGTCCAAAGAAGTTAATAACTATGTCTTAATGACTTAATAGCCTTTAAAATATATCACTATATAATTCTGACACAGAACATTTATCATTTAATTATATATTTCATAGCATATAGAAGTTGGAAGAGAAGTATTTTAATTTTATTCTTAAGTTACCAACATGGCTGATGTATTTACTGCCACCCACTGTGAAACTTCTCAGAGCTTGGAATCAGATTGGTTTCTGCTCTCCTTATTAGCTGTTAAACTATGATTTAAGTGCATTACTCGCTTCTTATCAAGGGAAACTGCAGGTACCTCAGTTTTACAAAGATAGGAAGTCATCAAGAAGAATGTATTATGACACATGATCTAACAGTTCACATTGGCTGGGTCTCCTCTCAACTATAAACTATCTGCAGGACCTCAGAGAGTTCATTAGGATGCTCTGTAGCACCCCTGTACACATAGTGGAAACTTCGTGATGTCTTTAAAGCACTCAATTTGTGCTATGTGTGAGAGAAAAACAGACAAGATGCAAAAGCCATTATTTATAGACTCAAGCTGGGCCAGGCTTAGGGGTACAGGCTGCTACAGTTCAAGGCGGAGGCAGGAGGATCACCAGTTCAACGTCTGCTTAGGCTACAGAGTGAATTCAAGTTCAGCCTCCTAAGTTAGCGAGACCCTGTCTCACAGAAAGTGGTTATTGTTCAGAGGCAAGCGCTTGTCCAGCATGTGTGAGGCCCTGAGCTCGATCCCCACAACGACAAAAATAAATTAAGATGTTAACTAAAGTAATGAAATAAGATAAAATACATCTGGTCCAGCCATTGTGGAAAACAGTGTGGAGGTTCCTAAAGCAGCTAGAGATTGATCTTCCATATGACCCAGCTATAGCACTCCTAGGCATATATCCAAAGGACTCATCTCATTTCCTTAGAAGTACGTGCTCAACCATGTTTATTGCTGCTCAATTTATAATAGCTGGGAAATGGAACCAGCCTAGATGTCCCTCAACAGATGAGTGGATAATGAAGATGTGGCACATTTATACAATGGAGTTCTACTCAGCGGTAAAGAAAAATGAAGTTATGAAATTTGCAGAAAAATGGATGGACCTGGAAAGGATTATACTAAGTGAGGTAACCCAGGCCCAGAAAGCCAAGCGCCACATGTTCTCTCTCATATGTGGATCCTAGCTACAGATGACTGGGCTTCTGCGTGAGAATGAAAATACTTAGTAGCAGAGGCCAGTAAGTTAAAAAGGAGACATAAAGGGTAGAGAAAGGAAGGGAGGAGGATACTTAATAGGTTGATATTGTACATATGTAATTACAATGAATGTAATGGGGAGGTAATATGATGGAGAATGGAATTTCAAATGGGAAAGTGTGGGGGTGGGGAGGGAGGGAATTACCATGGGATATATTTTATAATCATGGAAAATGTTAATAAAAATTAAAAAAAAAAGATAAAATACAACAATCCTGGGCGGGAGAGATTGCTCAGTGGTTAGGTACGTTTCCTATGCGTGCAAACATGAGAACTTGAGAGGGCCTGAGACAGCTCCTAGTTCAAGTCTCCAGATTCCACATAAAGCAGCCAGGCGCATCCACACACTTACGTAACCCCTGTTTCCCAGGGAAGCAGAGACTGGAGCAGCCCCACAAGCCTAGCGACTAGTGAAAAAGGAGACCTCAGGTCAGAACAAGACTAGGCGAGTGATGCCCCCGTAGCAGATGACCCTGCCCACAAGGACACACACACAGGTGCACACAGCACATCACACACACAAAACATAAGCTCAAATCGCAAGCTGGATGGAACCCTTTCTCTCCTCCAACAACTCTAACAAGGAAAGTAGCCTACCACATATGGGCGAACACATCTCTAATATTCCTTCCTTCTGGGTAGAAGAACAAAGAAGAGATGCGTTCAAGAAGGAGCCTGTTGGAATGCAACGGGACACAAAGACACCGACTTCAGAAGAGATTCCAAAGAGCTGCCCTCTGCGCGACAGAGCAAGCAGTAACAGGCCCTGCAGCATGCGGGGGAAATGGGTCCTCCATCTATGCACGTGGTCCAGGGGAGCTTTTAAGAATACCGATGCCTGATATTCTACTTGTCCATTCCTGAATTATAAAAACAAAGTGTTCCCCCCCCCCCCCAAATTCAGCCTGCTTTATACACAGGACCCAGTCGTATGTTTTGGTGGCAATCACAGAGGCATAGGGTAGGTCCCAGAAGAGCGAGGAGGAATAAGTTGAGGTTCACGTGGCACTGGGGACTCTGAGTCAGCCTGGGCTAGAGTGAGACCCTACCTCTTAAAAGCAAAATAAAAAAGGAAAGAAAGGAAAGGAAAAGGTCCAAGCAGATGTGCTGGGTTGTGCTGTGCAGGGGAGCAGAAGTGACATCAAGCACAACCCGCCCACAGAGAGCAAACAGTCTTCTTGGCCAGCAGCAGCTATCTGTCAAACACTTGTCACGGTCACTAGCGGTGCTTTCCCCTGCCCAGAAGGACAGACAGAAATTTTTAGCATTGTTGGAGACTCGGAGACCAGGCAAACACCATTCTCCGATCAAACTATTATGATAGCCAACGTTCATTGTGTATGAAAGCTCCCAGAGGACCCAGGAGATACGCCCAAAATTCCTGAAGAGAGGGACTCAAACATACCGTAAATTCAGAGCAGCTCAAAGGGACACAACTCCAGAGTCCACCAATGGATGAATCGCTCTCAAAGTGCGGTCACTGAGCCCAAGAAGATTCCCACATACATGCTACGTGAAACAAGCAAGATCTAGAGGAACCAATATCACGCGATCCCACATCAGTGGAACATCTAGAATAAACAAATCTGCAGAGACAGGAAGTGGAAGTGAGGTCGCTAATGCCTGGGGAGAAAGGGAAGTGAGGAGTGACTGGTCAGTGGCATACAATTTCTGTTTGGGAAGATGATAATTTTGGAAAAAGAGCAAGGGAAGTGATGTAGCAATAAGGGTATAATTAATGCCACTTTCTCTGGGGTTCGTCACAAACACGTAAAACTGTTAACATGGAGCTGAAGAGATGCTTAGCAGTCAAGATACTGGCTGTAAAGCCTAAGAACCCAGGTTCAATCCCCCAGGACCCACGTAAGCCAGGTGGCGCATGCATCTGGAGTTCATTTACAGTAGCTGGAGGCCCTGGCGTGCCCAGTTCCTTTCTATCTGTTTTTCTCTCTCTCTCAAATAAATTAAATAAATCAAATTTTAAAAATAGGATTAAAAATGTAAATTTTGTTATGTTTCTTTTACTACAACAAAAATGTGCCCAAACTTGGCTAATAGTATTTAGGGATGGTAAGGAAACAGAAAACAATTAGAAACAAATCTATGTCTTATGGTCTGATAATTCTTAGGATGGGAAATCTGAATCAACACATACAATCAAAATAAGAAAACACTATAGACCACTTAGACATCACCACATTATTTTCCCCTCTTTCAGAAACTCTCTAAATTCAAAAGGCCAGGGTAACACATTGGCCAGTTTTGATTGACAAGGAAGAATCCATGACTTCCAGTTTAGGGCTAAACAAGTGATGACAAGGAAACAGAGGGGCTAAAAGAAAATGCTATAAGTAAAAGGCAATGTGGACTTGAGAGATGGCTTACTGGTTAAGGCACTTGCCTGCAAAGACAAAGGACCCAGGTTCCATTCCCCAGGACCCATGTAAGTCAGGTGTACAAGGTGGCACATGCATCTGGAGTTCATTTGCAGTGGCTAGAGGCCCTGGTGCCAGCCTTTTTATTCTCTATCTGCCTCTTTTCTCTCTCTTAAATAAATAAAATATAAAAGAAAGAAAAGAAAAAAAAAAAGCAATGAGTAAGTTCTTTTACTTAGTCCCTTGGTTTCAATGTTAAGCAGAACTCTGGGAAACATTTGGGCAAATATTTCCCAGAAGAAAGCCACAAACATTAGCTTTTCCATGAATTCAATATTGTGAAGCTTTTCTTTCTAAGCAAAAAGTGAATGTTGAACTTGACATTGCCTCCTGGAGGCTACTGACCGTCACCACACATTGCCTCTTTCACTTAGTTTTCCTAAGCGGGTCTATAAAAGGGAATTCGATCTATCATTCTTTGGAACAGATTACCATGTAGGAAATCTGATTATCTGGGATATCTAGGGGCTGGAATGAAGGGTCTTTGGGAAGATGAGCCAGGATATGGGCTATGGGCTGTGGGCTGTGGGCTGTGTGTAAGCTCTGTAGGGGACAGCTGGTGGCTGGGAGGGGGTGTCAGAATCCATAAACAGCAGAAGGTCATTGCTGGGGTGCCGGGGTGATTAGCACATCTTACGTTAATACTCTGTCAATCTCTCAGGATCTGTCTGAAATCCTTCTTAAGGAACGAATCAGACTTAAATAAATGAGCAATAAGCAATCAATACTTCCTACTCAGGGTTGAGCGTAAGTATAGTTACAGCTATATGCAAGGGCAAGGAGAAGCCAGGCTTCAGGGAAAATGGTACAAGAAGCCTAAGTATTTGTGTGTGTGTGTGTGTGTGTGTGTGTGTGTGTGTGTGTGTGTGTGTGCGTGCGCGCACATGCACACACATTTAAGCACGAGTGTGTGCATGTGTATGCACATGTATGTGGTGACCAGAGGTTGATGGCCTTCCCTAGTCACCCTCTATTTTTTAATGTTTATTATTATTATTATTAATCACTTATTTCATATGGATTCATCATGTGTTGATACCCTCTCTTCCCTCATTCCTGCCCCCATTTCATTGGGATGCTCCTCAGTGGGGTTGGTGATTTTCCTCCTGGGGTTGTGGTTTATGCATTGTGAGACCAACAATCAATATTTTTTTTGGTGGGGGAGGGCCATGACCCTGTGAGCTTGCTGCAGAAGTAGGTCCTTTGCTCTACCTTCCTGACTCAAGTGCCCCTGGGTCCCCAATTCCTGGATTCTCTGCTCTGATAGTGCATATGGAATATTTAAAAAAATTTTGTTTTGATTTATTTAGTAGAGAGAGAGAGAGAGAGAGAGAGAGAGAGAGGGAGAGAATGGGCGTGCCAGGGCCTCCAGCCACTGCAAATGAGCTCCAGATGTGTGCGCCCCCTTGTGCACCTGGCTTACATGGGACCTGGAGAATCAAACCTGGGTCCTTAGGCTTCACAGGCAAGGGCCAGGGCCTTAACCACTAAACCTTCTCTCCAGCCTGTGAATATTTTTAAAATATTTTAATTTATTTATTTGAGAGAGAGAGAAGGAGAAATAGGCAAAGAGAGAGAGAGAGAGAAAGAGAAAGGAAGAGAGAGAATAGGTGCACCAGGGCTTCTAGCCACTGTAAACAAATTCTAGATGCATGTACCCCCTTGTGTATCTGGCTGACATGGGTCCTAGGGAATTGAACCTGGGTCCTTGGGCTTTGCAGGCAAGTGCCTTAACTGCTAAGCCATCTCTTCAGCCCATCATATATATATATAATTTTGAGGCAGGTTCTCGCACTGAACCTAGAGCTCAGCATTTCTGCTAGACTAGCTGGCTAATGAGCCTCAGGGACCTTCCTGTCCTCATCTCCCCAGTGTTAGGATTCCAGGTGCACGCCACCATGCCTGAGGGTTTTGTTGTTGTTGTTGTTTATTGTTTGCTTATTTGTTTTAGGCAGGGTCTCACTTTAGGCTGATCTGGAACTCACTCTGTGGCCCAGGCTGGCCTTGAACTCATGGTGATCCTCCTATCTCAGCTTCTGGAGTGCTAGGATTAAAGCTAGGTCCCACCATACTCAGCCACATCTGAGTTTCATGTGAGTGCTAAGGATTTGAACTCGGGTCCTCGTGCTTGTGTGGTTAGCATTTTACACACTGAACCACTGCCTCGGCAATCCTAAGAGACCTATCATACTTCAGGGGTACTTATAGATGAAAAGTTTAAGAGCTTCTACTCACTAGAAGGTTCCTGGGGTATTTCCACCCCTCTGAAATTCCTATACAGAAAAAAAAAAAAATAGTGTCCTTTCAAGTGTATAGTTCTCTGAGATATTTTATGGGCACGTATGTGTGCATGTTCATGGGTGAGCATGCGTACAGAGAACAAAGGACAACCTGAGGTGGTGTTTTTCTCAGGCATCATCGCTCTTTCGTGGTACAAATCAGGCTACACTGGCTGGCCAATGAGCGCCAGGGATCCTCCTGCGTCTACCTCACCATCACCGGGGTTCAGCAACATGCCCGACAACCCCGCCAGTTGCAGGGACTGAGCTCAGGTCTTCATGCTTGCAAGGCAGGCAATGGCGCCTTCTCCCCAGCTCTAGTTATGAGTTTTGACACCCACAGCTGTGTGATGATAACTACCACAAGCGAAGACTCAGAACTGTGGCGTTGAACCTGTGTGAGTATTTTGAAAGGATTTTTTTCTAACTTCAGGAGCATATTCTCAACGTTGGATCATCATTCATTCTTTTTTTTTTTTTTTTTTTAGGTAGGGTCTCACTCTGGTCCAGGCTGATCTGGAATTCACTATGCAGTCTCAGGGTGGCCTCGAACTCACTGCGATCCTCCTACCTCTGCCTCCCGAGTGCTG
Source organism: Jaculus jaculus (assembly GCF_020740685.1). Taxonomy (NCBI): domain Eukaryota; kingdom Metazoa; phylum Chordata; class Mammalia; order Rodentia; family Dipodidae; genus Jaculus; species Jaculus jaculus. The sequence continues at coordinate 92,207,982 of NC_059112.1, read as the reverse complement.
GGATTAAAGGCGTTCTCATTGACTCCTAAAGAAGCGTCAATTACCCTCTTTCACATGTAGCGCTGTGCTGTTTGCTCTACATGAAGACGAAGAACATGCACCCCAAGTTTCCTTCCTCTGAAAGGAGAAAATATAATCATTTCCCTTACATTCACATTTTGGGGCTCACAGATAGATCAAGAGAGTGAGGTGATGGGATTTTTCCTCAGTTCAGTTTTAAGAGAGGGTATGAAGAGAGTGTTGTAATGGAGTGCACGTAACCAAACCACCACCACAAAATAACAGCTCCACTCCTATGAAACCTGCCAGTTGGTTGGACTCTTCAAATACTTGTTTCCTCCCTCAGTGGGCAGACACAAGCCTTGTCCTTAAGAAGATTTAGTAGGGCACAGCAGTGTTATGTAGCTTTGTGCTGTGGCCTGGCACTTCACAGCATAGCATGGCATACCATTAGCAATGCCAGCACATACAATGTAAGGCAGAAGCTGGATATGATGGCTCCTGCCTCTAATCCCAGGACACAGGAGGCTGAGGTAGGAGGGTCACTGAGACCAGCCTGGACTACAGAGTGAGTTCTAGGTTCAGTCTGGGCTAGAGTGAGACCTTGTCTCAAAAACAAAACGAGCTGGGTGTGATGGCGCATGCATTTAATCCCGGCACTTGGGGGGCAGAGGTAGGAGGATCGCCGTGAGTTCGAGGCCACCCTGAGACTCCATAGGGAATTCCAGGTCAACCTGGGCTAGAGTGAGACCCTACCTCAAAAATCCAAAAAATAAAGGTAACAAGACAAAACAAAACGAAAAAAATAGAAGGCAAAAAACACAGTGAAAGGCACTCAGATATTCCGAACCAGGTACTGCTGAGTAAAGGGGTGAACAGGAAGAGAGTATAGTGTCTCCGTGTTGGGATTACAGAAGCCCACAGCAGCTGCTGGCTTTCTATGTGGGGTTCAGGAATCGAACTCGGGTACCTCACCTTGAACAGTGAGTGTTTTATCCACTGAGCCATCTGCTTAGCCTAAGAGGTAGTATTTAAACAGGGCTTTTGACAGAAGGCAGAATTTCGACAATGGTGTAGGGAGCAGGAACGTTCAGTGGCTGCCCTACGTTACAGGTAGTCACTAGCATATGCGACTATTTTAAAGTTAAACTTCAGTGAGTTACAACTGAATAAAAAGTCCAGTTTCTCAATCCCATTAGCCTTGCTTAGTGCTTTACAGTCACACTGGCTCTGACATTAGAGCGCTTCTAACCCAGACACAAAGTTCCAGAGTGCTTCCGAACAGAGGGAGGGGCAAGAGAGAGAGAGAGAGAGAGAGAGAGAGGTCAGGAGGTGGGACCAATAAATTATCCAAATCTCTGTTTGAGCCCTTGGACAAAATACCAGAAATAATAATATATCCATGTATTTCCTCCCCAAATCCAAATTGGAAATGCATGCCTACGTAAGGATCAATGACTCAATTGTTTCACTGGCTGGTCTGGTTCAATAATCATGCTGAGTTCATTCTATAAGTCAATAATGAAGACATAAGACTTAACAGGCCTATCTAATTGCTCCATCTATCTGAGCGTGCAGATCATGGTGGCTTAGAGCCAGGCCCCAGGGCACAGCCAATGTGGGTTCTGCTGTGTCTTCTGGCAGGGACCTGTTGGCTGACTGGGTCCCTGCAGAATGACTTGGCTGTCACAGCTGCAGACCCGAAGAGCACGCTCATTATTAAATCGTTGAATTCTTTAGAAACCATGGCAGCGGCAATCGCAGTTACAGATCTGAAGGACCTGTGACTTGGAGAACGGAGTCCTGTGATACGGGCATGGATGAATAGAGCCATGTGTGACTGCGACGTTTGTACCCATGTGGAGAGCGGACTTCATAAGGCTTTGGTGAGAGCTGTGTTCGGCTGTCACCAGGGCAGTGTGGCTCAACCACGTCCAGCTGCTGTGGGGTTTGCCCAGAGCCAGACAGGTGAACGGTTTCTCTTCCCTTGAGCTTCCAGTTGGGTAGATGTGGGTAAGGCCAGGCAGCCAGGCAACAAGGCTTTCCAAATGCATGGGACTGTAGAATGGACATCTTCATGGGATTAAAAAAAATACCCAGACTTCAGGTAGTCTGGGAGAAATCCAAGCCAGCCTGAAACATGTAGAATCTTTATGTTTTGGTGGCTTGGTTCCTCTGATAATGTTGGAGCTGATCATTGTAATGTTAGAGCTAATCATTGCTTACAACTGTATTATGAGCCTTTAAACAAATTACTCAATAAAAATGACTTCATGTGCCAGGCGTGGTGGCACACTCCTTTAATCCCAGCACTCGGGAGGCAGAGGTAGGAGGATCACTGAGAGTTCGAGGCCACCCTAAGACTCCATAGTGAGTTCCAGGTCAGCCTGAGATAGAGTGAGACCCTGCCTTGAAAAACCAATAAATAAATAAACAAACAAATAGATAAATAAATAAATAGAAATGACTTCATGTGCACCTAAGTTGTGTTGACACCAGTATTAGGTATCACATTACAGCCTCATTAGGTAACTAACATGTCTTAAGAGCGCTTAAAGGTATTGTTGCAAAAAGAAAAAATACTAAGTTTTAGCTACTTTTTAAAAGTAAGATGGACTACACCTATGCAGAGGGCTTGCATCATATATTACACATGTTATTTTCACATGAAGGAGGCTTGAAGAATTGTATTTGGTTAAAAAAAAAAACCCACAAGCATTCACATACTATCTGAGCACTGTGTGTGTGTGTGTGTGTGTGTGTGTGTGTGTGTGTGTGTGAAAGAGAGAGAGAGAGAGAGAGGGGGGGGGGGGGAGAGAAAGACAGCCTCAGGGAACTTTCCTCGCGCATTGTCCACCCCTTTCGAGAAAGGGTCTCCTGCTGGCTTGGAGCTCACCAGGTAGGCTAGCCTCACTGACCAGTAAACCTGAGGAATCTCCTTGTTTCCATGTCCTCCAGGTATGGATTACAAGCACGTGCCACCGTGCCCAGGTTTTACCACTGTGGTTTGGACAGGCCTGTGAAGTAACTTCTTTACCCACTGGGCCCCCATCTAAGTATCTTTATGTTTCTATAATGCCACGGACTCGTGTGCCACGGGAACTGCTACGCAACCCTGGCAATGTCCAAAGAGTTATTTTTTTGTAATGTTAACAAACAAATGTCTAGGGTAGAAATTAAAAAAAAACAAAACCCTGCATACCAAGACAACAGAAGTACAGATTGTTTATATGAGAATGCTTATAACTATACATAGATTTTAGTTATTTGATATTTATTTATTTATTTTTTTGGTTTTTCGAGGTAGGGTCTCACTCTAGTCCAGGCTGACCTGTAGTCTCAGGGTGGCCTTGAACTTTCGGAGATCCTCCTATTTCTGCCTCCCAAGTTCTGGGATTAAAGGCATGCCCCACCACGCCTAGCTGATATTTATTTATTTATTTATTTTTTTAATTAATTATGAACTTTACTCTGTGAACACATTGGATGTTGATCATATTCCCATGAGTTTATACTCTTCTGTCCCCTTCCCCTCACCCATCTTCCACTGAAGGCTCTCAGTGGGATCACTGGTATTCACTGTGGGGTCATGGATGCATTGGTCTGTCTGGGGTCTGTCTGTCGGGCAAGGAATATTGTTTCAGAATACTTCCTCCCACCTTGTAGCTCTTACAATCTTTCTGCCTCCTCTTCTGCAATGTTTCTTGATCCTTGGTGGATGTGCTATAAGTCTACTGTAGTGTTGAGCATGTCAGCATGTCCTCAGTGTCTGTTGCTGTCTCCCTAGAGTTGATTGTCAGGTTAGCAGTGAGAGCAGCACTCATGTTTAAATCATCACTTCCTCTGTGATGTCTCCTGGCCCTTGGCAGGTGTGAATGAGGTGGCTTATGTCATGCTAGGCCTTTGGCTAGCTTTTCTTTTCTTTTCTTTCTTTTTTTTTTTTAATTTTTATTAACATTTTCCATGATTATAAAATATATCCCATAGTAATGCCCTCCCTCCCCACCCCCACACTTTCCCATTTGAAATTCCATTCTCCATCATATTACCTCCGCATTACAATCATTGTAATTACTTATATACAATATCAACTTATTAAGTATCCTCCTCCCTTCCTTTCTCTTCCCTTTATGTCTCCTTTTTAACTCACTGGCCTCTGCTACTAAATATTTTCATTCTCACGCAGAAGCCCAATCATCTGTAGCTAGGATCCCCATATGAGAGAGAACATGTGGCGCTTGGCTTTCTGGGCCTGGGTTACCTCACTTAGTATAATCCTTTCCAGGTCCATCCATTTTTCTGCAAATTTCATAACTTCATTTTTCTTTACCGCTGAGTAGAACTCCATTGTATAATTGTATATTTAGTTTTTAAAAAAATATTTGTATTTACTTATTGTGTGTGTATGTGTGAGAGACAGAAACAGAAAGAGAGAGAGAGTGTGTGAGAGAGAGGCAGGGAGGGACACAGAGAAAGAGAAAGAGGGCAAGAGAGAGTACACCAGTAAACAAATTCCAGATACATGTGCCACATTGTACATCCAGCTTTATGTGGGATTGAGGAATAGAACCCAGGCTGGCAGGTTTTTTTGTTTTGTTTTGTTTTTGTTTTTGTTTTTGAGGTAGGGTCTTACTCTGGTCCAGGCTGACCTGGAATTCACTATGCAGTCTCAGGGTGGCCTCGAACTCACGAAGATCCTCCTACCTCTGCCTCCCGAGTGCTGGGATTAAAGGTGTGCGCCACCATGCCCGGCCAGGCTGGCAGGTTTTACAAGAAAGTGCCTTTAACTACGCAGCTATCTTCCCAAGTCTATTTGGTATTTTTTTCTGTAGTTTTTTTTTTTTCTTTAGAATTATTTAGGACTATCCCTTCAGTGATATCATCATTTTCAGTGGAGATTTGCTTTTCATACAGTCATCTGAAGGAAAAAACATTAAATTTTGGTTTTCTTTATTTTCAGATCTTCCCTGTGTTTACTAGATGGAAAATTGCCAACCATAGCCTGATTTTTCTGGTTCACGCTACTTCAGGAAAAAGTAACAAGTCTGATTCTTTTTCTATATGTGATTTAAAAAAAAAAAAAAACCCAAAACGAACAAACAAAAAAACCTTCTCTACTTATGAGCAAATTAGCAGGATATAAGCACTCACTTATTTCAGCAGAGCCCAGCTCTGGAACTACTAATGATAACAAATATATTTAGCTGGGACTGAAGAGATGGCTAAGTGGTTAAGGTGCATGCCTACAAAACCTAAGGCCCAGGTTCGATTCTCGAGGTCCTATGTAAGCCAGATGCACATGGTGGCACATGCTTCTGGAGTTCATTTGCAGTGGCTAGAGGCCCTGGCTTGCCCATTCTCATTTTCTCACTCACTCACTCTCTCTCTCTCCCCCTCTCTCTGTTTCCAATAAATAAATAAAAATGAATTTTTTAAAAAACAAATATATTTAACCGATTATAAGAACAGAACACACTCAGTGATATTTCCCCCAGTCTCATAATTTTGACATCTATACATTATTTAGACAAGGCTAGGCTGTCTTTGCTTGGCTGTGATAGACATTTTTAAATAACTATGACTCATGAATATAAATAGTTGTACAAAAATAAATTTTATAAAACCAGAGCTGGTAACAAAAATCACCCACAGATCAACTACTCTGAAAGATCCCCATGTTACATTCTTTAGAATGTCAGATTAAACTAACATGAGCCAGTCAATATTGCTACACTGCGACCCTTACTGCCTCCTAAGCAAGACTATTAAGTCCAACATTCTCTCCTGTAAGCACTTATCTGTAAGGATGGCTAACATGTCCTCGGAAGCAGATATTGAAACTGATTGGACAATAGGTAGATACCAGACAGGGGCCTGGGGGCCGACCTCAAGAAATAGGGGGAGAAAAATCTTAATCTGCAACACAATGGCGTCTCTTGAAACCCTATCATTTTCACTTCCCATGCGTCTGCTGCCTGACTGTGAATGGATTTGAAAAGGAATGGTTACCGCTGCAAATTGGATCAGAGCTAACATTCTCTCATTTTTATCAGCTGCCGCCAAAGGTCATCTGACATAACAGCGGATGGATTCAAGCCCAGTGGATTTCATTTGCAATTTTCAATTTACTGAGGCCTCCAAACCCCACGGTGATAAAAGCTTCCCCTATCGTGGCCTGTCACAAACATCAAGAAACTGCACAAACCCGTAAGAAAGAAAAAAAAAAAAAAGAGCTGTGCTTCATCAGAGCCACAGATAAGAACGGGAAGGGTGTCATGTGGAAGGTGGGCGGCAGCCTGGGTGGGCATTTCTCTGGGTACCAGCTGAAGGGAAAAGATCATGAAGAGCAATCAAAGGGCTTCCATGGGATGACATCGTGCCTCTTAGCCGTTCTGTGTGAAGATTGCCTTTTAATCTCTTGCTTGACATGCTCCCCCCCCCACCAATGTATCAATATGCAAATAAATAAATAAATATATGAATGAAGAATCCTTCCCTACTTGGTCATTGCAAAGCAGCCTTTGAGCTTTATAAAAATGCACACTTACAGAGAGGTCTTTGATCTTGGAGGTGTCCACCAGCCCGAAGAAATCATTTGTTTCCTTGTACAGAAATGGAAGAGCCTTTGATGGATCCTTGAAGTCAAAGCATTGTGTGTAAGTGGGTGTAGATAGATCACACACCAAAAATATATTAGCAAGAGGAAGAAAGCCAGTTTTGTTTTTTCCTTTCTTTTTGTTAGTCTATTGGCAGTGAACTCAGGTAGGATCAGGACAAAATCCTGCCCTCAGAAATGGCTCCAATTGAGGAAACCATGTGTGTGGTCTTTGGGGACTGTCAAAGTTAAAAACTGAGCAGGGATCTCTACTGGATATACTTGACTGGACTTGTGCCATCACCAGCAAAGGAAGAAAGAAAGATGACCACTGTTAAGGGGACTTGGGAAGGAATGGCTTCAGACATGGAGGTCTGGATCTCACTTCTACCAGGAAGGTGTAGCGAGAGTTATGACAAAAGCCAGGTGAGGCAAGAGACCTGGAAGCGGACATCTACCAACCTGCCTAATGACAAAATGTCTTGTAACCTTTGTCAAGGAAGCCTGAGAATGTCATGGGCAGGAGAGGGCATTAATTGCATGTGTGCGCTAGTGACTATGAGCACAGCACAGTTTGGGAAAGGAAAGGAGAATAATTCCTGGCTAAACTGATGGATCATAAGATAGTGTTTATTTATAATAGTTGAACCTTCAGTTCTTTGAAATTAAACTCTTTTTATTAAATGATTTCTTAAAAATCTCAGCATGTAAACCGATTCTTGTCCATAGTAGAACATGGTGGAAATGAATGTTATTTTTTTAAAATATATTTTATTTTTATTTATTTATTTGAGAGCGACAGACAGAGAGAAGAAGAGGCAGAGAAACAGAGAGAATGGGCGCGCCAGGGCTTCCAGCCACTGCAAACGAACTCCAGACGCGTGCGCCCCCTTGTGCATCTGGCTAACGTAGGTCCTGGGGAACCGAGCCTCGAACCGGGGTCCTTAGGCTTCACAGGCAAGCGCTTAACCGCTAAGCCATCTCTCCAGCCCTGTTATTTTTTTTAAACAAAATTTTACGTTAAAGCCACAGAAAGTACAAAATGTCACCGTACTTTGACATGTTAGACTTTTTTTTCTCTCATACAAAAGAGTTAACATGCTATTTTTTAAAAGTTTATCCCCTAGTCTCTTTGTGTGGGGGGGGGGGGGCGGGGGAGAAGGGGTGTTACACAGAACCAAGAGAACACATTTTATGATTTGCAGTGTCTGTGGATTCCCTGTGAGACCTCAGAGGTGGTAAAAGATTATTCAATGGGATCTTAATTTAATCAGTCTTCTAAAAAATACATACAACTTGGTGAGGGTTTTTCATTATCTCTGCTCCATGGCGGTGATATAAGGCAAGTGACACCAATTGGCCTACGGTTATACCGAGGAAAGGTTAATCTCTCTTATGTTCCTTTTATTAGAAGGCAGATCAGAATCTTCAGGGCAGAATCCTAAATCATTCTCTCACAGTGCCTGGTTCATGAAAGACTGGGCCCTCTAGTGCCCTGTGGCTAATTACATTCAGTCAGGCCATGGGGTGTGACTCAACAGTCCCATTTCATGAACTCTTGTTTTGTTTTTTGTTTTTTTTTTAATTTTTTTTGGAGATGAGGACTTCTGAATCTCAAGCTGGTATGGAACTTGCTATGTAGCTGAGGATGACCTTACACTTCTGATCTTCAGGGATAGGTGTGTATAATGTGAAATGCATGGTTTATGTAGTCCTGGGCATAAACCCAGGGCTTGGACACTGACTCCACCACTGGAGTGACTTCCCCAGCCCCTTGACTCTTTCATTCCTTCGTGAAGTGTTTACTTACTGCTGCTAGGTGCCCACCATATGTCAAGACTCATGAATCTGACTTTTCCTACTTACAAGCCGCTAAAAGAAGAGAGGAGGACTGCACATTCAAATACAGCTACATTTTAGTTTTAAAGCTTCATTCAAGTCATTTGGGCAATGGAATAACAATTTTTGGCTTCTGGACACTATCTTATTTTGGGTGAAAGTTGTTTCTCTCTTTTTTTTGTGATATTTACATCACCATGACATGCTTTTTTTTTTTTTGCCAAGTCCATATATATATAATCTATCCTTATTTCTGAAATATTTTTCTTTGATTGAACTCAGTCTGTTGAAAGTCAACAAATTCAGTTACAAAGCAGTCATTATATTATACCATACCACACACTTTATATTATTACATTATATTATATCAACCCATCTTAAATGAAAAGTCCGTTCCATAAGCCATGCATTAAGAAATCAGAAATATGAATGTTATCAGAATATTATTGCATAAATCGATGTACTCCCTATATCATCTCAAGTCACAGTAGTGTAAAACATCATGTTTTGGAAAACTCTGGTTTTGTGCATGGTGCTGAAAAAGACAGGGTTGACTTTCATAACAAGAACCCCATAAGAAGAAATACTTGGATACTTTTCTTGCTGTACCTCCATCTTCAAGATGAATGTCTACTGTATGTTAGAGATTCTGAAAAACACTTGTTAAAGAAATCAACAAGAGGGCTGGAGGAGTGGCTTAGTAATTAAGGTGCTTGCCTGCAAAGCCAAAGGACCCAAGTTTGGTTCCCCAGGACCCACGTTAGCCAGATGCACAAGGGGGGGGTGCACGCATCTGGAGTTCATTTGCAGTGGCTGGAGGCCCTGGCACGCCCATTCTCTCTCTCTCTCTTTCTACCTCTCCCTCTTTCTCTGTCAAATAACTAAATAAAAATAAAATATTTTTAAAAAAGAAATAAACAAGGGCCTGTTAGCTTTTAAAATCCCCGTATTTCCCTAGAATAATCCTCTGTACTTATCACATTTTATGTCTCTTGCAGTCAGGTTCACACTGCTGGCAGAAATCACCTGACCAAGAGCAGCTTTTGGGAAAAAAAAAAAAGGATTTATTTGTTTTGGCTTATGGGCTCCAGGAGAAGCTCCATCATGATAGGGGAAAATGATAGTATGAGCAGAGGGTGGACATCACCCCTTGGCCAACATAAGGTGGACAATAGCAATGGGAGAGTGTGTCAAACACTAGCAAGGGGAAACTGGCTATAACACCCATAAGTCCGGCTCCAACAATACACTCCCTCCAGGAGGCATTAATTCCCAAATCTCCATCCACTGGGAACCTAGCATTCAGAACACCTAAGTTTATAGGGACACCTGAATCTAACCACCACATTATCTTTTTCATACTGGAGTGATCAATGTCATCTTAATATCCATGTCTGTTATAATTGCTAGACTTTAGAACAATATCTAGCCCATAGTAGGTGTTCAATAAATACTCACAAAACAAAGGGGCATGCCATTCTAAGGTCATAAAACTTTCAGAATGTCATTGGTCACTTTTACTAGAGAAATTAACTAGTCACTAGTGGCTTACTCAATATTTACACATAAGAATAAAATAAAACCTTTTGAATGAATGAATGAATGAGTGGATAAACACTTTCGAGACACAACAGGAAGTGAGTTAGCTCCATACTTGAAAGACAGAGTTTGGCAGAAAAATAAAATTAAAATTAAAAAAATTGTTCAATGCTATAGTAGTAATTGTTTCATTGCTGGAACAAAATACCTGACCAGAAGCAATTTAGAGAAAGAAAGAGTTTATTTGGGTTTACAGTTCCAGAGGGTAGAGTCCATCATGGTGGGTAAATCGAGGAAGGAGTGGGAAGCTAGTTTCCCATTGTCATATCAACGGGGTGGGGGAGGAGGGGAAATAGAAAGAGAGCACACAAGAAATGGGACTGGACTATAAAAACTCTTAACTAGGGATGGAGAGATTGCTTAGTGGTTACGGCATTTGCCAACAAAGCCAAAGGATACAGGTTCGATTCTCCAGTACCCACGCAAAGCCAGATGCACAAGGTGGCACATGTGTCTGAAGTTCATTTGCAGTGGCTGGAGGCCCTGGCATGCCCATTCTGTCTCTTAAATGAATAAATAAAATATTTAAAAAACTCTTAACTATCCACACACATGAGTCTTGGGATATTTTATATTCAAATCACCACAAATGCTTAAATGTAGTGCCAATTTTCAACTCCTTCTTAAGTCACCCTGGAAGGCTTTCTTACAGTCTTAGAGATTAAGACTGCATAAGAGTTCATGTGGTTGCATACAGATTACAAAACATTGAGGTCAGCAAATTAAACCAAATGCCACCAGATGATCATGTATGGCGTATCTCATGTAGATTTCCTTCATGAACTCTTTGGCTCATTTAAGAATCAAGTATGTCAACTGGAGAAGTGATATCCAGGGAATCTGAATTCATGTCTCTCAATTACAGAGGCACGCTGAAGAAGAAAGCCGTGTCTCTACCTCCAAGGGACTATTGTCAGCCACTGCCCCAAATACAAAGCTCTGGCAGGTTCTGCATGCTTTGAACTAGAAAATGACCATTTTAGTGGGCAATTAAAGGGCGCCACAACTGATTGAGCCTGTGTAGAATCAGCAAAATTGCTGGCATTGGAATGGATATATAGGCCATATCCTACGTCCATTTTGTGATATTTTCCACTGCAAATGATTGTTAGTTTTTTTCTTTTTTTGGTGGCATTGGGGATTGAACCTAGGGCTGCACACATGCTAGGCAAGCATTCTCCACTGGGCTAGATCCCAGCTTCAGTTAAGAAAAGTCTTGGTATTGACACAGTAGGGTAGTCTGGAACTTGCTTTGTAGCCCAGGTAGCCCTTGAACTTGCCATCTCCTCCTGCTTCAGTTCCTAGGTAGGTGGGATCACAGGCCTGAGAGATGAGGCCCAGCTACAAAGACTTTTGAGCTGAAAATGTGGTATCACAATTGGGTTGATAAGACATGACTTGGGAGAACTACCTTTGTCGCATGGGAAATCAGACCCAGCTGAAACAAAAGGACAATCTCCTTAGCGGCACAATGGTTTTCCTCCCACAGATTTGCGGGCTGGATTATGCAGTTCACAGGCAGTTTCCTTTGTGCACATAAGCGCTTCTCTGATGTGTGTAGTGTGCAATATGGCTCAGAGCTCAGGAAGCTACCAAGGGATTCTGCCAGGAAAACAACTTGGGTGAGAAAAGCTTAGGAAGATCCATTCCAACTCTATTTTGACATTTCCTACTTCTATGATCTTTTATAAAGAGATAAACTAGTACATTCACTTAAATTCCCTTATATGCCTTCTTTTAAAAATCCTAGTTTCTTGGGCTGGAGAGATGGCTTAGCAGTTAAGCGCTTGCCTGTGAAGCCTAAGGACCCCAGTTCAAGGCTCGATTCCCCAAGACCCTCGTTAGCCAGAATCACAAGGGGGCACACGTGTCTGGAATTCATTTGCAGTGGCTGGAAGACCTGATGTGCCCATTCTCCCTCTCTCTCTCTCTCTCTCTTTCTCTCTCTGTCTGTTGATCTCAAATAAATAAATAAAAAACAATAAAAAATAAATTTTAAAAAGTTAAAAAACATCCTAGTTTCTTTTTATTCGTTATGAAGGTGATTGACATTCTGAATTCCATACATTCCATGTATGACAATTTATGTCGTGTTACATGCTTTAAAACTTATTGCAGCTGGGCATGGTGGCCCATGCCTTTAATCTCAGCACTCAAGAGGCTGCAGAGGGAGAACTGCTATGAGTTTGAAGACAGCCTGGGCTACAGAGTAAGTTTCAGGTCAACCTGGACTAAAGTGAGACCCTACCTCTAAAAAATCAAGGGGGGAAAAAACCATATTGCAGCTTGCATATGTTGTACAATACTTCTAGAATTATATTTTAGGTATGTTTACATTGACACATACAGGATGAGTTCATCTTAATTGCATATTTTACTTATTTAAATCTATCATATTTTGTTGAACTATTTTAGTACTGTGGAAAGTTTGTTTTTAGATCCTTGGTACTATAAGCAATGTGATAATAAACATTATCATTATTATTTAGTTAGGATATAAAATGATGGTGTTTTAAATTAAATTTTATCCTTTAGTTAGGACATAGAGATTTAAGTATCATTCATTCTGGCTTTTTTTAAAGAGAGAGAATTGGTATGCCAGGGCCCTCAGCTGCTACAATCACAGTCCAGATGCTCACACCACCTAGTGGGCATGTGCAACCTTGTAGTTGCCTCACCTTTATACATCTGGCTAATGTGGGATCTGGAGAATCGAACATGGGTCTTAGGCTTCACAGGCAAGTACCTTAACTGCTAAGCCATCTCTCCAGCTCCATTCTGGCTTTTTCAAATACATTTTGTTTTAAGTCGTTCTCAAAAATAATGGATTTGATTATGATTTTGTTGTTGTTTTTTGAGGTAGGGTCTCGTTCTGGCCCAGGCTGACCTGGAATTCACTCTGTAGTCTCAGGGTGGCCTTTAACTCATGGTAATCCTCCTATCTCTGCCTCCCTAGTGCTGGGATTAAAGGCATGCACCACCACACCCAGAGATTATGATTTTTTAAAATTATTTTAAACTTTTTATGGATAGCTTCCATAAATGTAGGCAATAAGCCATAATAAAATTCCCACTCCCATTCTTCCTCTCTCAAGTCCACACACACTCCCCTGTGGAATCCCCTTTCTTTCTCCAATTGTTCTTCTATGTTGGTGTCATCACCATTTTGAAGGTATTGTGTAGGTAGTATCAGGCACTGTGAGGTCATGAGTATCATGGCCATTTTGTTTCTGGAAGCCAGAATTGTAAGGAAGGCCTTCCCCTTCCTTTGGCTCTTACATTCTTTCTGCCATGTCTTCTGCATGGACCCTGAGCCTTGGAGGGTGTGATAGAGATGTCTCAGTGATGAACAGTCTTCTGTCACTTCTTCTCAGCGCTATGGTGACTTTTGAGTCTCCCTAATGGTCACCACCATCTGAAAAGAGAAGCTTCTCTAACCAAAAGTGAGAGTAGCATTGATATGTGGGTAAACATTTAAAAAAGTGCTCACAGGGCACATTGGTGGACATAATATATGCACTTAGCTAGACATCAGTGGGTGTTACTCCCCTAGAGCTCATGACCTTCCCAGCCATAGGCTTTGACTAGGTTTTTGGTACCATGCATGTACTTCCTCCCATGAAGCAGGCTTCCAGTCCAATCAAAGAGTGGCTGGTTTTCCCCATAACAGACAAGCCACTATTGCATTACTTGTCACATTTGGCTTGACTGGATAATCCTAAGTCTTTCAGCATCAGCGCTGGTTAACACCATCAATGACTTCTCTCTCCCAAATGGCTGCATGCAGCATAGCTCTTTCGAGCTTTCTGATTATGATATTTAAACACATATTTTTCATTGTACTTTGCTCATGTATGCTTTCTATCATCTTTAACCTTCCCCTCCCTCCCTCCTGCTGGTCCTCATCTCTCCCACTTTTTGTTTTTACACATATGTAATATACATATTGAAATTTAGATTCCACATATGAAAGAAAATATGCAGTACTTGTCTTTCTCATCTCCTATTCCTCGTTTTTTTCTCTTTTGTCCTCCTCTTCCTGTAATCTCCTTCTTTCCCCCATATAGTCCGTTTCCTATTTTCTTTTCATGTATAGTTAAATTTAGATTCCATGTATGAGAGAAAAAACATGATATTTGGTTTTCTGAGTCTGTTTTATTTCACTTAGCATAATGGTCTCTAGTTTCATCCATTTCCCTATAAATGGCACCATTTCATTCTTCTTTATGTCTGAGCCAAACTCCACTCACTGTACTTTCTTTATCCATTCTTCTGTCAACGGGTATTTAGACCATTCCATATCTTGGTGACTTGGAAAGAGTCACAGAAAACATTGGATGCATGGCAATCTCTGTGGTAGCAGTGACCTTTTTTTTCTTTTCTTTTTCTTCATTCCTTCCTTCCTTCCTCCCTCCTTCCCTCTCTCCCCATCTTTCTTTCCCTCCCTCTTCCTTCCTTCCTTCCTTCCTTCCTTCCTTCCTTCCTTCCTTCCTTCCTTCCTTCCTTCCTTCCTTCCTTCCTTTCTTTCTTTCTTTCTTTCTTTCTTTCTTTCTTTCTTTCTTCTTGAGGTAGGGTCTCCTGTGGCCCAAGCTGATCTGGAATTCACTATGTAGTCTCAACCTGGCCTCGAATTCATAGAGATCTTGCCTCTGCCTCCCAAGTGCTTGGATTAAAGGCACGTACCACCACACCCTGCTAGCAGTGAAGTGTTCCAAACCTGTTTTTAACTGGAGGACTTACTGCTTTTGGACTGCTTGGTGATGTTATCTTGTTACCCAGCACAGCTCAAATCCAGTGATGGTCAGAAACCATGTTCCCTACTCCTTCCCGCCCTATGAGGAGAGAGCCTTCCATAGCCAGCTTCTAGGAAGGATCACTAGCACCCACATTAGAAGCTTCCAACAGAGTCCGTGGATGTCCTCTCTGAAAGCTCATGGAAGGCCTTGGCTGGCCATCAGTGTACCAGTTATGGCCCAGATCAAACCCGCTGCCCCAGGCTCCATCCGGTGGGGACGTCTCCACACCCCTTTCAGCTGTGCTTTTCCCTTGTCTATTCTTTAGACTTCACTATGCTTGAGTCTATGCAGAATATGGATTCTTTTCTTTTTAAGTTAGAATATACTTTTAAAAGTTTTTATAAATAACTTCTCTGTTACAAAGACGATTTGCCCAGCTAAATCACAAAAGCATCAACTCAAGATAGGTAAGTGACATTTTGTTAATAAACAAGTAAAAAACTGATTTATCAATCTTCACATGGAACTGCAGATGAAGCAGAAAAACGAAGCCTACTTTGAAAACAAATACATCAAGTGGAAGAGCTCTGGGTCTGTTGTCTAGTTAACCAGGACGGCCTCCGTTCTCTCCACAGACACAATGCAAAGCCTGGGAGGCAAGGCTCCGGCAACCGTGGATTCTTTTTCAAATTTATTTATTTATTTATTTGAAAGAGAGAGAGAGAGACAGAGAGAATGGGCATGCCAGGGCATCCAACCACTGCAGACAAACTCCAGACACATGTGCCACCTTGTGCAACTGGCTTACATGGGTGCTGAGGAATCGAACCTGGCTTCTTTGGCTTTGCAGGCAGGCATTTTAGTTGCTAAGCCATCTCTCCAGCCCAAACACAGATTCTTTATCAAGGTCTTGGGACAACAGCCAGGAGAGTCCTTCTCTTTTCCTCTCCTTCTGCCTGTCCATTTCCTTTCTCTTCCTTCTCCCTTCTCCCTCTCTTTGCTTCTGGCTTGAGATAGAAATGGGGTTTCACACAAAATTATCTATTGGCTATTAATTTGTTAAGACGTTCTTTGGATTCAGACCTCAATTAAGTAATTTATATGTTTTTGGAACTGTTTCTATTCCACTGAAGTTATTTATTTATTTTTTATGAAACCAGCCTGGATTGATTCTGTTGTTCCTTTCCCAGTGTAACAATCTACTCACCTGTATATTTTCTGGAATTCTAGTTTCATAATCTTTATAGGTGATTTAAGCCTTAAATTATTTTAGAATATATTTTAAAGCTTGTGAAATACTTTTATCAGTTTTTTTCCTATGGTCAAAGACATGCAAGATTTTACTTATTTTATTTGTCTCTCTCTCTCTCTCTCTTTCTGTGTGTGTGTGTGTGTGTGCGCGCACACACACACACGTGCACAGGCATGTTGCTGGAGACTGAAACCAAGGCTGTCATGTTAGGTCAGTGCTCACTGAACTATACCCCCAGCCCTGTGTTGCATAGCAAAATTTCTCCACATTGAAAGCAGTGGACAACTATCGCCAGCTTTTTATCAAAAGCAGCTGGGACAACTCACAAGAAGGGGCGAGGAGGGTCATCAAACTGCCACTTGAGATGTCAGGTGCCCCTGAGCCAACTGTATACAATAATTCATGAGGTCTCGTGACCTCAGGGGGCGATAGAGGATATGGAGAGTAAGAGATCAAGGGACAATGAGCTCCATCCAAGGTGGTGTCTCTGGAGTCTCTATGCTCTGTAAGTAAGCTGTCACCTCAAGACAGAGGGAGGATGTGCTGGAGAGATGGCTTAGCGGTTAAGCGCTTGCCTGTGAAGCCTAAGGACCCCGGTTCGAGGCTCGGTTCCCCAGGTCCCATGTTAGCCAGATGCACAAGGGGGCGCACGCGTCTGGAGTTCGTTTGCAGAGGCTGGAAGCCCTGGCGCGCCCATTCTCTCTCTCTCTCTCCTTCTATCTGTCTTTCTCTCTGTGTCTGTCGCTCTCAAATAAATAAATAAATAAATAAATAAATAAATAAGACGGAGGGAGGAGTATCCATGGGGGTCACCTGGGTATAGTGAGCCCACTGAAGGGCTGCTCTGGGGGTCTCATAATCCTGGACAGGGACAAGGAGCTTCTAGAAGTGGCCACAGGGAAGCTGTCACTCAGGGTAGAATGCGACTTCTCTGAGATAAGGTTGCTCTGGGGTCCGATGCTCTGTAAGGAAGCCCTCATCCCAAGACTGAGGGAAGGAGCCTCCAAGGAATAATTTTGACATAGGGAGCCCCATCCAAGTGGCTGCTTTGGGGACTCCACGTTCCTATAAATATCCTCTCACCATGCTGTTAGTAACTCCCCAGTAACCTCACTGGTTCACTGAACTGGTGTTAGTGTAATTGAACTTCAGTCTGCTACCTGAGCCCTATTTGAGGTGAAGACATGTTTGCATTTCCCCACTGGGAAAGTTTTCTGTAACACCCTAGGTTACATTTTTGCCTTGTTTTGTGACTCTGTACATGAGCAACTTTTATACATGTTCAGATCCTTTGAACATTATTTTATTTACCATCTGCTTTGTTTCCTATGTTTCTGTCAGATCAAGCTTATTATTTTTGGCAGTCAAATCTTTTCTACTGTTGTGGATCTTTTGTCTGCGTGATCTACAAATTTCTGAAAGAAAATATGTTCAAGTATCACTCTAAGAATATGTATTTGACAACTTTTCTTAAAATCTGTCTGTTAGTTTTGTTTGAAATATTTTGAAGCCAATATGCTGGTTATAATCGGGTTGTGGTTCAAGATTGTGGTATCTTTTTGAAGGATTGTTCCTTTTATTATCATACATAATTCTCCTCCTCCTTATCACCATTAAAGTCTTTGAGTTTAATTCTTCTTTGTCTCTTTTTTTTTTTTTTTTTCTGATGAGTCTTCTTCTTGAGTCATACTGTAGAGGGTTTTTTTTTTTTTTTTTTCAGTGTTGGGGATATAGTTCAGTGGTAGAGCACTTGCCTAGAGAATGTAAACCTATAGGTTTGATTCCAAAGCTTACAACTTAAAAAAATTATTTCACTTCATTTTTATTTATTAATTGAGAAACAAAGGGAGAGAAAGGGGAAGGGATTGGCCAGGGCCTTTGGCTCTTGCAAATGAACTCCAGAGGTATGTGCCACCTTGTGCATCTGGCTTATGTGGGTCCTGGGGAATAGAACCTAGGTTCTTTGGATTTGTAGGCAAGCAACTTGACCACTAAGTAATCTTTCAAACCCCCAAGGACTTTTTTTTTTTTTTTAATGAAACAAGAAGGCTCTAAAGGAATCTGAGCAAAAGAATGCTACAGGCCAAAGCTGTCACCATGGGCAAGAGACAATGTCAACTAGGGCTTTCTACAACAGTGAACTAGCTATTTATTAGGACCAGCGTTCCTACTAAGAATGACAAGTTAAACAGTACAAAGTGTAATTTTGAACCATAGTAAAATATTTTAAAAAGTCTTCAAGAAAGTGAAAGTTTGAAGTGCTAATATCTAGAGAAAGAAAAGAATGGAATTCAGCACCATGTGGTGCCCCTGAGGGTGGGTACCAATTCTAAACAGAAAACAGAGGGGAGACACTGTACAAAGCTTCTAGGATATCTTGAGCCCAGCCAGGAAGCAAGGACTATAAACTTGGAAGCCTTTTTCTTTGTGAGTCAAAGGTCCATGGTAGAGGAGCAAAGCTAATGAAAATAGAACATACCTCTTAGGGTGCAAGAGGGGTTCTTAGTGGAATTCACATAATCTGAGATTAGAAGAAGTTGAGGCCATTTTAAAAAATATTATTTATTTTTATTTATTTATTTGAGAGTGACAGACACACAGAGGGAGGCAGATAGATAGATAGATAGATAGATAGATAGATAGATAGATAGATAGATAGAATGAGAATGGGTGTGCCAGAGCCTCTAGCCACTGCAAACGAACTCCAGATGCATGCACCCCCTTGTGCATCTGGCTAACGTGGGCCCTGGGGAGTCGAGCCTCGAACCAGGGTCCTTAGGCTTCACAGGGAAGCGTTTAACCGCTAAGCAACCTCTCCAGCCTGAGGCCTTTTAATTTAAGCAAAGAAGACCTTCTCAAGCAGAAGATAATATGTACAAAATTATATTAAAATAACGTAGAAAATGAGAAGACATAGCATACAAAAAGAAAAAGGGAACAAAATAGTTTTCAGACACAAGTTTAAAAATGATTGTTTTAATCTGGGCATGGTGGTACATGCCTTTGATCCCAGCACTCAGGAGGCAGAGGTAGGAGGATTGCTGTGAATTCGAGGCCACCCTGAGACTACATAGTGAATCCCAGGTCATTCTGGGCTAGCGCGAGACCCTACCTCAAAGAAAAACTAAAAAAAAAAAAAAAAGAAAAGGCTGTTTTATGTCCAGAAAAAAAAAAAAAAACCTCAAAATGGTAATTGGGCTAGTATCATATTTGACATAGCTTAAGAAAAAAAATTATAAAGTAGAAGATAACTTAAGATAAAACACTAGAAAATAGTAGACAGAAAATAATGGAAAAGGTATAAATATATTGGAGATACACACACACACACACACATGCACACACACACACATAGATAGAGATAGAGATAGATATAGATATAGATGGTATAGATATAGATATAGATATTTAGAGCAGGAGAGAGAATTGGTGTGTCAGGGCTTCAGCCACTGAAATCAAACTCCAGACGTTTGTACCACTTAGTATGCATATGCGACCTTTCTGTGTCTGGCTTGTGACTGAACATGGGTCCCTTAGGTTTCACAGGTAAGTGCATGTTTAACTGCTAACCATCTCTCCAGCCCTGTTGCCCCCCGCCCCCCAGAGGACAGAGTGGAGTAGAAATAAAGAAGAGGTAATATTTGAAGAGATAATGGTAGACAACTTCCTAAAAGATATAAAGCCATATTTATGATAGCACTGGAGAGAATGCTCAGTGGTTAAAAGCATTTACTTGCAAAGCCTGACGGGCCTGAGTCCAATTCCCCAGTTCCCATGTAAAGGCATATGCACAAAGTGACTTGAGTCTGCAGTACGTTTGTGTTAACAGAAGGCCCTGGTACAACCATTCTCTCTCCCTCAGCCTTTTTAACTCTCTCTCTCTCTCTCAAGTAAATAAATGACAATATTGAAAATAATTAAGTAAAAATCCATGATAGACCCTATACTACCACACATCAGCACCTAATATTGAAACAACTGTACCCCCAAATTGAGGAGAAAACCTTGAAGACAGAGAGACAACAGAAACATTACATTCCAAGAAGGAAAAGAAAAGAGCTGCTTAACAAAAAAGCCAGAAGAGAAAAATAACTCCACTTTCAAGAACGAGAGTGTAACTACCAACCTAGATTCCATATTTAGAATATTTGCTGGAAGTGAAGCCAACAGCAAGGATAGAAACGAGGATCAGTAGGTGTGGGCGCTTCGGATGATGCATGACAGGACTCTGAGATGATCAACTGGGTAAATGACAGGCTATTACTGAAATGCAAAGTAAACATTCCTTTGGGACGGTGATCTATTTCATTTTTTTGTTTATTTGTATTTCTTTATTTGATAGTGACAGAGAGGGAGAGAAAGAGACAGATAGAGAGGGAATGGGCGCGCCAGGACTTCCAGCCCCTGTAACCAAACTCCAGACGCGTGCGCCCCCCTGCGCTAACGTGGGTCCTGAGGAATCGAGCCTCAGGTCCTTAGGCTTCACAGGCAAGCACTTAACTGCTAAGCCATCTCTCCAGCCCATGGGACGGTGATCTATTTCATATATGCTTTCCCTCTTCAATTTTTCTTTTCTACATATATGTGGCATATGTGCATGTATGTGTATGTGTTCGTATGTGTGTGAGTATATGTACATGAGTGTGCATGTAGAGGACATCAGACTCCTTTCTCAATCACTCTCCACCATGGCTTTTGAGACGAGTCTCTCACTGAACCCAGAGCTGGCTGATTTGACTAGACCGAATAGCCAGCAAGGCCCAGGGTCCTCTTTTCTCTCTCTCCTCGGTTCGCCCGTGCTAACACACCCAGCTTAATTTTCTGTTGTTGTTGAAAACTTTAATGTATGAACATATTGTATTTGGTTATATTCTAATCACATCATTTTCTTCTATCCCTTCTCCTCCACCCCATTCTACTGAGGACCCTCCTCCTTCAAGGTTGTCCTCCCTGTTTTGTTGCCTCGTTCCTTTTGTCCTCATGTCAAAATGTTGATGGGCTCAGGGGGATCAGTAATTACTGTGGTGTCATGAATGCACCAGCCAGTTCATGTTTGGAAGTCAGTGCCCTCAAATACTCTTTTGTGCCCCACAGCTCTTGTATTCTTTCCACTCCCTCTTCCACAATGTTCTCTGAGCCTTGGAGGGCATGTTGCAAATCTCCTTTAGTCTTGAGCTCATGAGAGCCTCTTATTTTCCACTTTGATGGGTTTTGAGTCTCCTCAGTGTTTACTGCCATCTTCACAGAGAAGCCGCTCAGGGCAGTGGTGGGAGCGGCACTCATATTCAATCCCACAGTTCCTCTGCACCATTCCCTGAGCTCTGGCGGCACACCTAGCTTGTATCTTGGGTGCTGGGAATGTGAACAGAAGACCTCATGCTTTTACCGCAAGCACTTTAACAGCTGAGCCAACTCCAGGCCCCTTGGATTTTTCACACTGACCCATAGTTAATTATCATTTGCCTCTTTATCTTCCACAGGTGAAGATCTGCAATATTTTTGCATGTGGAGTTTTATTTCTACAGTAACTTCTACACTGGCTGCTGCCAATTCCCATTGGTTAATCAATTGGCCCTGGTTACACTGCATGAGCAAGCAGTATGAGGGATAAACACACCAGAGGAAAGTGAAAACAATGAGAAATTTCTTCTAGCAGAGGAAAGGGCCCATGCAAGTTGCTTAGACAACACCTCACCTCAGATAGGGCTCTGTAGGGTAGTTGAGTGTAGATACCCCACAATGAGACAGAGCTTCCAGATTGAGAAAACAGGGAGAAGTGGGGCAGCCAGGGCATGTCCAGGGATTGCTCCTGTTTGACTAGAATGTAGAAGGCATGGAAGTCAGCACTGAGGAAAACAGCTGCCAACGAGGCCGAAACCAGACCACAGAATACCGTGAACATACCACGCCAGTCAATCTGAGCCCAGGGGAGGACGGGTGGAGCTTGGCAGGTTTCTGAAGAGGAGTGTTGTAGAGTGATCGCATTTAATCCTGTCTTGCAAGAGCTCTTCCCCTTTCTCTAGTCATGGTGTTTCTCTCTCAACACCTTTCCCATGATGATGAACGGTCATTGTTGGTGGAGCTCTCCCAGGTGCGGTTTGCTCTTTCAATGAACCCATAGTGAAGGAACCATAAATCTTCTTAGCTTGCTTAGTATACCAATCAACCATGCATTTCTTTCTTGTTTCCACACATGATTTTGAGGACTTTGTTCCTTTCTTCCCCTTCCACACTTTCAATGTACACCCTGCCACCACACCTCAGGGCATGCCCAAGTCTTGTGGTCATCGGAGCCAGTTGGAGGAGGAGCAGGTCAGGTGTGGCCGCATGCTTGTCTACACCGTGGCTGGTTTCACCTGCTCGCCACGTCACTCCTACCCCAGGCATTCAGAACTTAGTACAGCTCCACAAGTCTCTAGTGTGAAAACAGGTTGTCATAAAGCTCCTTTCTTTTTTTTTTAAAGTTTTTTTTTTTGCTTATTTTTCTTTATTTATTTGAGAGCAACAGACAGAGAAAGAGGCAGAGGGAGAGAGAGTGAATGGGTGCACCAGGGCCTCCAGCCACTGCAAACGAACTCCAGATGTGTGTGCCCCCCTTGTGCATCTGGCTAATGTGGGTCCTGGGGAATCGAGCCTCGAACCGGGTTCCTTAGGCATCACAGGCAAGCGCTAAACCACTAAGCCATCTCTCCAGCCCAAAGCTCCTTTCTTAGAACACAGCTCTCATCCAAGCAGGATCTTGATGATTTCTTTCAAAGGCCATTTCTTATCTTGTCACAGCTGTAGCATTCAAAGGGCAACCATCCAAGCAGGAAGTCTCCTATTACCACTTTTTAGATGACTGACAACTTTTAAATTTGCTTCATGGGGTTACACATGCACGTCAATGCAGAGCTGAGACCCAGAACGAGGCAAAAGACCAAAAGAACCCTTCTGAGCAATGGTTACAGGAAGTAGAGCCACTTCCAACTACAATTAAACCAGTCATCTTTCCCCTTTGGGAACTGCAATGCTGCCATTCTCACTGGATGAAAGTCACGTAAGAAGAATTAGAGAAATTGTTTTAAAGATGATGTAGCCATCAATGGAGTGTGAAAAATCTGTGGATATTTTAAGCTTAAAGATAAAATTTCACCGAAATACTAAAGGATAACTTTTAATTAGTTTCTGTTCTTTAAAAAAGTATTTTCTATATATTTATTTGGAAAATAAAAAGGGAAGAGCAGAATATATATATATTTTTAAGAGCAGAATATTGAAGCCATTTTTATGACTACTCTTTCATTCTCGTCTTCCATGCAGGCACCTTTATTCTTATCACATTGCATACTATTTTGTAATATATTTTCTTCACTTAACTGATAAATGTCACATCTGTTGACATAACTTTTTTTTTTTTTCAAGATAGTGTCTCACTCTAGCTCAAGCTGATCTGGAATTCACTCTGTAGTCTCAGGGTGGCCTTGAACTCATGGTGATCCTCCTACATCTGCCTTCTGAATACTGGGATAAAAGGCATGCACCACCATGCCTGGCTCAACATAACATCTTTTATCAGGTTGTAGAAAGAATACTGCAGTGTAGATTAGGTGGTGAATTATAATTTGTATAATGAATTCCATTTCTTAAGGCAGAAAGATTGCTTACTTCTCCTACTGAAGACAAATTAGGCTATACAATCTTTGTATATGAAAAATTTTTATGTTTTTTTTTTTTATTTGCAAGGAGAGAGAGAGAGACAGAGACAGAGAAATGGGCACACCAGGGCCTCTTGCCACTGCAACCAATCCCTAGATGCATGTACCACTCTGCATCTGGCTTTATATGGGTAAATGGGAAATCAGATCTATCAGGCTGTGCAAGCAAGTGCCTTTAATTTCCAAGCCATTTCTCTAGGCCCCAAACGTGAAATTTTTATTTGCTATTTTTTCTTTCTGTTCCTTCCTTCCCTCCTTTCCCTTTCCCCTTTCCTACCTTCCCTTTCCTCTCTTCTTTCCTTTCCATTTTCTCCCTTCCTTTTTCTTTTCTGTGGTTAATCCATAAATTGTCATCGTGACACGACTTAGCATTGTCATGAAAACAAATCTCTGGGCATGGTTTTGAGGGAAGGATTTTCTAAATGAGGGTAATGAGACGGGAAGACCTACCCAGGCACTCAGGAAGGCAGGATGGGGCTCAGCAGCGCTGCCTCTGCGAAGCTTTCTCCTTTCCCTCACCTGCCCCGTGGTTTCCACCTCTTTTCATACAGTCTGTGAACCAAGTGCTACATATTTCTGCATCTCAGGCAACACTATATAAAATCTTAGGACAGGGCTGGACAGATGGTTTAGCAGTTCAGGTGCTTGCTTACAAAGCCAAAGTACTCAGGTTCAATTCCCCAGTACCCAGGTAAGCAAAATGCACAAGGTGGCAAATGCATCTGGAGTTCATTTGCAGTGGCTGAAGGCCCTGGAGTGCCCATTCTCTCTACCTGCCTCTCTCTCTCTCTCTCTCTCAAATAAATAAATAAATAAACAAAATCTTCAGGACAGACATACTTTCTTATCATTGTTTTTTTAGATTTCCCATATTCATCTTTTATTCATCCAAGTCTTCAAAGTGTTTAATCCATGTTAGCAACTTGAATGGAGTCAGTGCATATCAATTCCATGTGTTTGGGGCCCCAGTTCTGTTCTATGTCTTATATTTTAACTGGTATGAATTATTATTTCAGACAGGGCATCTCTATGTAGACCAAGCTGGTCTCTAACTCTCCATCTTCCTGCTTCTGCTTCCCGAGTCCAGGAATACGGCTATACCTCCACGCTTGGCTCTAAGCTGTTTCTTTTGCACAAAGAACACCACAAGCTTGTCCAGGCTTGACTCACTCACCATCCTCTTCACTTCTGCCACCTCCTCTTGTCCAGCTCAGCTTCCCATACACTTAAAAATTCATACTTTGGGGGATGGAGAGATGGCTTAGCGGTTAAGGTGCTTGCCAGCAAAGCCAAAGGACCCAGGTTTGATTCCCTAGTCCCCATTGGGGTTCATTTGCAGTGGCTAGGAGGCCCTGGCATGCCCATTCTCTCTCTCTCTCTCTGCCTGTTTCTTCCTGTCTCAAATAAATAAGTAAGTAAAATAAAAACGCATCCGTAGTTAGGGAGGTGCTTAATACAAGCTTTTTGAGTACTTTGAACAGTGAAAATTTCTTTAGCTACAGCTTCAAATAAAATTCCAGATGACACATTACATTGAAATCAATTATTATGCAGTGTGACTGGAGGCACAGGTTTCCACATTAATTTTTTTTTCTTTTTTCTGTTTCTTTTTGCTTTTTTTGTTTGTTTGTTTGTTTGTTTTTTCAAGGTAGGGTTTCACTCTAGTCCAGGCTGACCTGGAATTCATTATGTAGTCTCAGGGTGGCCTCGAACTCATGGTGATCCTCCTGCTTCTGCCTCTGCAATACTAGGCCAATCTAACCACTGAGTTTCATCCTCCACCCAAAGCTTAATTTCTGCCCTCCTAAGACCCTCATTTGTATTCTTTATAAATGATAAACATCTAATATTTATTTATTTGTATCCATGTATTTAATCAGTCACCCACAGCCACTCACTATAGAAAATGTAGTAAAAAAATAAATTGAAAGTATATTAATGGATCTCCCAGTAGGTAAAACCCTACAAAAATGACTGTTGTCACCCGGCTCTGAGATTGCTGGGGAAGAGCTCAGGACAGGTCTTATGGCCAAGGTCTTTCCCAATTCCAGGTGGAGATGACAGTCAGGCCTGCAGAAGTCATATTCAGCCAGTTCTTAAGAAAGAGAGTTAAAACTTCTCCATGTAGACCAGCTGACAGAAAGTTGGAAAATGCTATATTGCATGCATCTCTATGGGAAAGAGAAGTCATCAGTGGAGATAAACAACAGTGGACACTCTAAGCTTTAAGTATGGTCAGCAAGGCCAAATGAGCCAACAGGTGCAATAGTGGCATGTCTGCTATGGAGGAAACCAACTGCTCTCTAGTTGGACTGGAGACCTGCTCCACAGGAGGGAATACATGCCTGATACTGAAAAACCTATGGTGGGGGGGAGTCATGAGCCCTAGAAGTGTAACGTCTGCTGCTGTCTGGCTAAATGTATATATTATGCTCACCAAACTGCTCAGTAAGCACTTCCCTTAATGTTCATACCCATATATTAATGGTACTCTCACTTTTGGTTAGAGAACCTTCTCCTTTCAGATGGTAGTGACCTTGGGATGATTCAAAAGGCACCATGGTACTGAGAAAAAGTGAGACAGAGGAGTGTTCAGCACTGAAATATCTCATCACATCTTCCAAGGCTCAGGGTCCATTGTAGAAGAGGTGGCAGAAAGAATTTAACAGCCAAAAGAAGGGTAGGACTCATTACAATGCACTCTTCCAGACACAAAATGCCCTAGATACCCATGACCTCACAGCGCCTGACACTACCTACACAAGAGCCTCATCATAGGAGAACAAGATAATGACATCAAAATAAAAGAGAGACTGATTGAGAGGGGAGGGGATATGATGGAGAGTGGAGTTGTGAAGGGGAAGGTGAGTGGGGAGGGAATTATCATGGCTTATTGTCTATACTTATGAGAGTTGTCAATAAGACAAATAAAACAAAAAAAGGGGCTGGAGAGATGGCTTAGCGGTTGAGCACTTGCCTGTGAAGCCTAAGGACCCCGGTTCAAGGCTCAACTCCCCAGGACCCACGTTATCCAGATGCACAAGGGGGCACATTCATCTGGAGTTCGTTTGCAGTGGCTGGAAGCCCTGGCGCGCCCACTCTCCTCTGTCTCTCTCTCTCTCTGCCTCTTTCTCTCTCTGTCTGTCGCTCTCAAATAAATAAATAAATTTTTTTTCTTAAAAAAGGAAGGGAGTTAAGAGTCAGGCGAGGTGGTACAATGTGTGGACTCAGCACACAGGAGGCTGAGGTAGGATTTCTGTGAATTTGAGGCCAGCCTGGGCTAGAGTGAGTTCCAAGTCCGCTTAGGGTAGTGTGAGACTCTGCCTAAGAAAAGAGAGACTCCTTTCTTTCAATCTTTGTAGAATACACAGAGTAAATCTTGGTGTTATTCCCTACCATCAGAACCATCATCATTATCATCATCATCACCATCATCTTTTGGTCTTTTGCTATGAGGTCTCGTCTGCAGTCCTTGGTTGCCTGTAGTTCACTGTATAAACCCAGGTGGCATCAAATTCCTGGTAATCCTCCTGACTCAACCTCCCAACTTCAGGGATTACAGGCATGATCCACCCCACCCAGCTTCCTCTGTTGTTTCTCTTTGGTTTAGAGAAACCACTCTCAAGCTTCTGGAAGAACAGTGCTGCTCTTTCCTGAGTAATACTGTGAGAAAACGTAGGACCGATGGCATGGCTTGCTTTCCTCCTCACACTGGTCTCAAGCCTCCCTTTGAAGATGACAGGGCTGTGCCTCAGGGCGATACTATAACCTACACACGACATACAGCTCATCCATGACAGAACATGTGCACACTCCGAGCTGTTGCATCCTGCGATGGGCAATTTATCATTTCTCATTGGATAATAGTATTTTTTATTGACAACTTCCATAATTGTAAACAATATCCCATAGTAATTCCTTCACTCTCCCCACTTTCCCCTTTTGAGCCTCCACTCTCCAAAATAACCCCTCGCCCTCTCAATCAGTCTCTCTTTGATTTTCACATCATGAGCTTGTCCCATTATGATGGTCTTGTGTAGGTAGTGCCAGGAACTGTGAGGTCATGGATATCCAGGCCATATTGTGTCTGGAGGAGCACATTGTAAGGAGTTCTAGCCTTCCTTTGGCTCTTACATTCTTTCTTCCACCTCTTCTGCAATGGACCCTGAGCCTTGGAAGGTGTGGTAGATTTCTGTCTCACTGTTTCTTAGCACCGTGGTGCCTTTTTAATCATCCCAAGGTCATTGCCATCTGAAAGGATAAGGTTCTCTAACCAAAAGTGAGAGCAGCATTGATATATGGGTATGAACATTAAGAGAAGTGCTTACTGAGCAGTTTGGTGAGCATAGTATATACATTTAGCCAGACATCAGTAGATGTCACACTCCTAGGGCTCAAGACTACCCCTGTTGTAAGTTTTCAGTATCAGGGATGTATTCCCTCCCATGGTCTCCAGTCAAATTAGAGGGTGGTTGGTTTCCCCGGTAACAGATGTGTCGCTATTGCACCCATTCACTCATTTGGCCTGGCTGGCCAAATTTCAGGCTTGCAGTGTCCACTGTTGAGTATCTTCACTGGTGATTTCTCTCTCTCCCATTGAATTGCATGCAGCATGTCTATTTCCAGCTTCTATTTTTCTTCTTTATGACATCCTTGTTAGAATTTAATGCCCTGTTGATATTTTTTCATTAACTTCTTAAGATGTCGATTGTTGCTTCTTCGAGCTGTTCTTTGTGTGACTCTCCTGTTCAGCTTCGGGTCTCTATCTGGCTTTTCTCCTTCAATGAACTCCATTTGTGTCAAGAAATGACCCTCTTAAATCTCGATGAAACCTAGGGCTGAACACACTATGCCTGATGTTTTTCTAACAAGTATGGAAAGGTATGCAAAGAAATGGTCAACTGCTTTTCTCACATACTCATTTCTATTGATGTAACTTAAAATTTCATTGGATTTCTGGAAACTTAACACTTGTTGGCTTACTTAGTATTTGCTATCAAGTAAAACTCAAGGGTGTTTTGTCCATATGAACTCTTAAGTATGAAATGTGTGGAGTTTTGAAAAGAATTTGAATAATAGTGTGCTTTGCTCTTAGTAGCACATATGGTATATATGACCTTACACCTAAAGAACGAAGTTCACAGAGTAAACTTCAATTGGAATATATTCTTACTTCCTTCTAGAAATCCTTCTGAAACTTTAAAAAAAAAAGGTTAGGCTGGGCATGGTGGCACACGCCTTTAATCCCAGCACTTGGGAGGCAGAGGTAGGAGGATCTCCAAGAGTTCGAGGCCACCCTGAGACTACATAGCGAATTCCAGGTCAGCCTGAGCCAGAGTGAGACCTTACCTTTGCAGTGGCTATATATTGCAGTGGCATGCCCATTCTCACTCTGTCTCTCTCTCTCTGTCTCTAATAAATAAATAAAAATAAAATCTTTTTAAAATGCATTTTATTAATACTCTCTTTTAGGAAGACATGTCATGAATTAATGAGCTCAAATGAGCCAAGTTCAGAGATTTTGATGGCACTATTGATGCTGATGTCGAGCAATATATACTTGTTGCTACAGGCTTATATAAGGCCTCCGTGTGCCATAGTCTTAATTCTAGTGAACTCCAGTGTGTCTTCAGCTTCTAAATTTGGGTGACTACACAGATTCTGAAATTTACTATCCAGTGCTCTGTTCACAAAAATAGAGGCACGGCAATCTGAAGCCTGGCTCATAATTGATCTTCGTGATTTCATGACGCGTCATAGTAAGTCAAGTCTGAAGCAAAAGTTCTAATTTTAGCTGCTGCTGCTTTCCCATTAAAGCCACTTTAATGCCACTTCTAGAACTTACTGGAAAAGACATACTCCAAACGAAGGAAGTAATTTGCATGTTTTTTTTCCCTCTAACTGGCTGTGGCTTCTAAAAACAAATACTCATCTATAATGCATGGGATTTATTTTAAAGCAAAAATTATGTCACATTTCACCATGAGTAAATAATTACAGTTTCCACTCTCATCTTCCTTCTCTCCAGACCCAGTCATATTTGAATTGATCCACAGAAAAATTACATTGAATTTTCTCAACAATCTAATTACGCAAAATAATACATTCATATTACAGATGAGTTATACATGCATGCTACTAAATAACTGGACTAGTCAAATAAGAATGATTTACTTAAAAAAATCAATTAGTTTCATTAGTCTTCAATTGAACAATCAAACTGGGCTTTGTATGTAGTTCCTAAGATAAGCCCAAAGTATCAAGAGACACAAGCTTGACCCATGAGAACCGTATTGACACTTAAATGATGAATGTAGTCAGAAGCCTGGCTGGACCTCAGATGTGCTAAGTTGACATTCAGCGATGTGAAGATACTAGATAGCCATAGCAAACAGGCACTAGAGTCTAAATATTTGCAGTTCTAGGCAAACACCATGCAGAACCGGGCCAATTCAAACCTTGCTAATGTTTTGCCCATATAATACAATCTACTATTCACGTTCAAAATTACAACATTCAATGAGTGCATTGTTTCATGTAACACCAAATGTCTGGCTATGTGTGTATTTTAAAACTAATAAAAACAGAATTAAGCACAACCTGAAAATTATCTTGTCTTGTGCTATCTAAACTAGAGGCTTGCATCTTTGGTTAAACATTAAAAGTCAGCTGAGAAACTTTAAATAAAATACCCGGGCCTGGATCCACCTCACAACAACCTGACTTGTGTGGCCAGGGATGGGCCTGGCACCCTCTGTCCACAGCAAAGTCCAAGGAGGATGGCTGCATACCAGCTAACCTCCAAGTGTTGTTTGTAACAGCAGCTAACGAAAATGTGACCTCAGATGTACAGCTAGGCAAATTTCCTACTTTCCCAGAGCTTCCGTATTCCTATCTTTTGTTGTTGTTGATTTTTATTATTTATTTGTGAGCGACAGACAGAGAGAGAAAGGCGGGTGGGAAAGAGAGAATGGGCACATCAGGCCCTCCAACCACTGCAAACGAACTCCAGATGCGCACGTCCCCTTGTACATCTGGCTAACGTGGGTCTTTCAACTTCACACTCAAGCGCTTAACCGCTAAGCCATCTCTTCAGGCCCGTATCCCTATCTTTAAATGTGAATATTACATGCCTCTTGGGATATTGTCAAGGACTACGTGGATCAGGGCGTGGCTCAGAAGTGCTCAGACTAGCAGAAATTGAAAGCTCGAAAACCTTTTAGGCATGTGACAGGTAAACCGGCCAGGCAGATCATCACGGGAGCTGGTGAGACAGTGGCCAAGCAGGGCAGGCCATTGGAAGGAGAGTACCTGCCCACTGCTTAGTTCCCAACAACTGACGTGTAAGGCAGTGCTCCCAGACCTTCCCAGTCTTCCAAGAATGAAAGCAGATGTCCCAAGGGCAGAAGTGCCTGGTTTAAAGTAGCCCAACAAAAGTCTATCTGCATATTGGCAATTTTCAAGTTGGGAAAGTTCATTCTCTCTTGCTACATAAACAGACCTCAAGTCACATGGCTGTGGATGGTTTCATGATCTGCTCTTGTTTCAGGTGATCTTTCATGAAATAACACGGTGTTCCACTGGCTTCTCTGCCAAGGACTTTTTCCTAAGTCGATCAAGGATGTATAGTTATGTCGCAGGCACAGAATGGGCTCTTCAATTGTCCTGCAGTTACCGTGTGTCCATTTTCCTGCATGGCTGACATTTTATCTTCTTCTGCTCATACCTGCCCTTCCAAGTTCACAATAAATGTGATGTGTGATCATGTAATTTTGTCTTTATTCACTTCCCAGTACCTACTATAGGCATCACCTAATCATTTTTAAAAAAATTTATTGTTTAAAAGTCTTTTTAATATTTTATTTTTATTTATTTTATTATTTATTTGAGAGAGGGAAAGAGGCAAAGTGTGTGTGTGTGTGTGTGTGTGTGTGTGTGAGAGAGAGAGAGAGAGAGAGAGAGAGAGAGAGAGAGAGAGAGAGAGAATGGGTATGCCAGGGCTTCTAGACACTTGCAAAAGAACTACAGATGCATGTGCCACCTTGTGCATCTGGCTTACATGGGTACTGGGGAATCGAACCAAGGTGCTTTGGCTTTTCAGGCAAGCACCTTAACCTCTAAGCCATCTCTCCAGACTCTTAAAAGTCTTTTTAATATTTTGTTTATTTGTAGGCAGAGAGATACACACACACACACACACACACACACACACACACACACACACACACACAGAGAGAGAGAGAGAGAGAGAGAGTAAGCATGGGCATGTCAGGGCTTCCAGCCACTGCAAACAAATTCCAGATGCATGAGAGGCTCTGTGCACCTGACTTACATGAGTACTGGGGAATTGAACTCAAGTCGTTAGGCTTGGCAAGCAAGCGCCTTAGCCACTGAGCAATCTCTCCAGCCCATAGTGATTTTTTTTAAATAAAAAGTTGTACATATAGACCCTTCTCCTCTGCTCCAATTCTACTGCAGGTCTTCAGTGAGGTTATTGGTATTCAAGAAGCCTCAGTTAGTCTCTGCAGGGATGGGGGAACCATGGTGCCAATTCCCACCCACTCTGGGGCTCTTATAATCTTTCCACTCCCTCTTCCATAAGGCTCCCTGAGCCTAGGTGGACAAGATGGAGATTTGATCTAATGTTGTTTTCTTTGTGGACTCTGGATGTCTGTTTTTATGAGGCTTGAGTGGCCATAGTGTCCGTCACCATTTCCCTGGACCTGATTTTCAGGTTAGCCATAAACTCAGTATTCATATCACCACTTCACCTATA
Source organism: Jaculus jaculus (assembly GCF_020740685.1). Taxonomy (NCBI): domain Eukaryota; kingdom Metazoa; phylum Chordata; class Mammalia; order Rodentia; family Dipodidae; genus Jaculus; species Jaculus jaculus. The sequence goes on along the minus strand of NC_059112.1, from coordinate 92,175,488 downwards.
TGACTTGTGAGCTTGGGCAGATGAGTTGGAGAGGAGCCATCTCCTGGTCAGCTCTCTCTTCTTGAGATTCATGTATCCTTGCTCTTCTTGCTCACTACCTTCACCTCCTCACCTTGCCCAGGGTCCCAGCTGCCCAACGCCAGCCAGGAGCTGGGACGCAGGGAGCTGGCAGGTTATATCAAAAGATAGTATACGTGACTGGGACTTTCCCCATCAACCCTGAGTAAATGTTGTTTGTGGTTTGTCAGGTCTGCCTGTCTCCTCGGCCCAGCTGGACCTACGTGGAGATGAGGGACCTTGATGAGGTCACAGCTGTGCTTTAGTGGCTGACAACATCCGATTCCTATGGCTGTCCCGTGTTTGAAGGAGGAAGACAGTATTTGCTCATTTGAACGAGATGTACCTAAGAACTGTGTCATGTTTGAAGGAGGAAGATAGTATTTGCTTACTTGAATGAAATGCAGCTAAGAACTGGGATAGAAAGAGCACCTGCTTCCCAAACATAATGACCTGAGTTTGATACACACGCACACACGCACACGCACACACACACACACAGACACACACAAGCATTAAAACAAAAAATAACCTAAGTAGGCTAGAGAGATGGCTTAGCAGTTAAGGTGTTTGCCTACAAAGCCAAAGGACCCAGGATTCCCCAGGACTCCCATAAGCCAGCTGTACAAGGTGGAGCATGCGTTTGAAGATAACTCACGGTGGCTGGTGGTCTTGGTGTGCCCATTCTCTCTCTCTCTCTCTTTCTCTCCCTTTCTTTCTTTCTCTTGCCCATAAATAAATAAAAATAAAATATTTTTAAAAGGACCTAAGTATTAAAACATTTTAATACCTTTCCCATTTCTTTCATATGCCCTCTGGAGCCAAGATTGTTACTATTTTTAGATGTGTAGCTATATATTTAAAAGTACACAAGGGGCTGACCACATGGGCATTTTATAGCAAAGGAAACAGACGGGGCGTACAGACAACACGTGTGCCCTGGACCTCACCCTTCCTAGTGGCCAGAGCAGCTCGTTTCTGTCAAGGGCACAGCGGGGAGGACCAGCGGCTCCTTTCCAGTCCTTCCCTCATTCCGTGCCAACTGGGCCCTCGGTCTTCTTGGTATCCAATAATCAGCCCGATTACAGCTAGCCCTGGGAGACATGACAGAAGAGGGTCCTCATCTTGCATTAATTGCTCCTATTGAAACTATGCCACATCTCTCCAAGCTAGATGTTGCTTAGTATCCCTTTGATATGATAATGACATGCTTCTTAGCAGATGAATATGCAAATTAAAAGCAGTAATTTGGTGGCATGCACCTGCTGACAGTGCATGGCTATGCTTGTGTGCTGGGCTGTGACATTGCAGTCACACAAAAGCATTGCAGAGGTAAAATTAAATTCTAATGTCGTATATATTAAACAGATGCTTCCACTTTTCTTTGTACATCTACTTTTTTTTTTACAGATTTCGCCATTGGAATCTCGGCTCCGTCTTCGGTGCAATTAGTGGACATTGATGTATCACACACAGGCACACTCGGTGCCATTGAAGGGGCTCACTCTGAAGAGGTGGCCCACGTACACGCACATTAGACAATGAGCATTTCTGCCCCACGACACAGAGACTCATGACTTTACTCTTGGGGCACAAAGACTCCCAGTCACATGACATGTGTGGAGCAAAGATGGGCACTGAACTAGGGGGTACCTCATATTGGCCAGAAAAGAACTCCAAAATGAGACAAAAATGGGGGGGGGGGCGACAACATGATATCCTGAATCAAATTTTAAAAGATCTGAGCTTTTTGGAAGCCAGTTAGATGCGAGAGAACTGGCAGCTACTTGGGTGGGACCTGTAATCTCCCTGACAACCTACAAGTCTGTATCAAAGTGACATGTGTTGCAGCCAATCAAAATGAAGCATTGGCGATGCAGGAGGTTTAGGGCAAGTGTTGCTTATTTGTTTTGTTCCATCCTTAAGCCCAGGTAGCAACATACATGTCCATATATATATGATAATGGTAATATTTATTATAGGTTACTCTGTTTATTGAAGCACACATTTTGAAATATTTTACTTATTTATTTACTTGAGAGAGAGGGATATAGAAAGAGAGAGAGAGAGAGAGAGAGAGAGAGAGAGGAGAGAGAGAGAGAATGGGTGACCCAGGGTGTGTAGTAGTCACTGCAACTGAACTCCATATGCATGAGTCACCATGTGCATCTGGCTTTATGTGGGTACTAGGGAATCAAACCCAGGCCATCAGGCTTTTCAGGAAAGTGCCTTAACCACTGAGCCATCTCTCCAGCCCTGAAGCATGCATTTTAAATATGTACTGCTGTAGAGAGTTGTCCTATGCATTTAGTGATTATACATTAAGTGGGTAAACTTCCACTTAAAGATTTTCCTATTGTTGAACATCTAGGTTTCTTGCAGTTCTATAATTCTTTTTTTGTTTTTTGTTTTGTTTTGTTTTATTTTTTGAGGTTGAGGTAGGGTCTCACTCTAGTCCTGGCTGACCTGGAATTCAATCCTCAAAAAATGTCTTCGTCATTTGATCTAGTAATCTCACTGAGCAATAGCCCATGGAAAGGGAAATGCTCCATAAGACATTCATCACAGTAAAGACTTGTAGAACTTTTTAATCCCAGCACTCGGGAGGCAGAGGTGGGAGGATTGCCGTGAGTTCAAGGTCACCCTGAAACCACATAGTGAATTCCAGGTTAGCCTGGGCTAGAGTGAAACCCTATCTCAAAAACACAAAAACAGGGCTGGAGAGATGGCTTAGCAATTACAGGTGTTTGCCACCTGCAAAGCCAAAGGATCCTGGTTCGATTCTCCAGGACCCACGTAAGCCAGATGCACCAGGGGGTGCATGCATCTGGAGTTCATTTGCGGAGGCTGGAGGCCCTGGCATGACCATTCTCTCCCTGTCTCTCTCTCTCTGCCTCTTTCTCTCTCTCTTAAATAAATAAAATATTTAAAAAATTATTATAAAGCAAAAAAAAAAAAACCCACAAAACAAAAACAGACAAAAGGGGAATATTTGGGGCTGGAGATATCGCTGAGAAGTACAGTGCGTGCCTGCTAGATATAAGGTCAAGTTCAATTGCTAGTTTTGAGAAAAAAAAAAAAAATCTCTGGCATTACTTACCTCCTTTCAGAAGTTACCTCTCAGGACTTTGCAGGTCAGACTGTGATGGTTACAGTAGTGGAGACCCTGACCTCACCTTCCTGATACACACGTGTTAGAAGTCTCTGCTCCAGTCACTTAAGCACTGCATATCTTTATATAAATCTGGTAATCACTCTCTAGTTTAACTGGAGACTCCATGAATCACTTTCTTTTATAGTTACTGGCCATTTAAAAATATTTCCACATTTCCATTATTTATGGAGTTTTACAGAACTAAACATGAACTATAAAACTATAAACTTTGGAGCTGGAGAGATGGCTTAGTGTTTAAGGCTCTCGCCTGCAAAGCCTAAGGACCCAAGTTCGATTCCACAGTACCCACGTAAGCCAGATGTACAAGGTAGAGCATGCATCTGGAGTTCGTTTGCAGTGGCTAGAGGCTCTGGTGTGCCCATATTCTTCCTCTTTCTCCCCTTCTTTATCTCTCTCAAATAAATAAATAAAAAATATTTTTTTAATTAAAAAAAACTATAAACTTTGAGAGTAAATTTTGGTTTTCTTTTTTCTTTTTGTTTTTGAGCTCAGGCTGTCTTTGACTATGATCCTCTTACCTCAACCTCCTAACTCCTTGGATGATAAGCATGTACTACCAGGGCCAGTTTTGTTTTCTTCTTTTGGACAAATCTCATTTCTTTATAGAAAACCTCTCTTGTTTACATGGTGGGTGTGGAAGTTTTATGTAAAGGTAGACTGATTCATTCTACTTCACTGCTCACGAGTAAGCACTCCAGAAACACAGGTCTTAAACTTTCAGACCAGCAAAAACTGGGAAATAAGAGAGTCAAAGTTAATTCTAATTGCATAAAAGTCTCATTACTGTAAAATTTGTAAAACTAAATATCTACTACATTTACACTTAACTTTTTACCTCGAGGTTCATGTTTGCATGTTCTCAATTACTGACAGTCCTTGAAAAATCCAGTGTGTTTAAGAAAAGGAAGGTGAAAATGTGTGACGACTTTTAAACGCTGGATTTTCATCTGTATTGTTCAATAAAAGTGTGTTTATTTTTATTTATTCGAGAGTGACAGACAGAGAGCGAAAGAAGGAGAGAGGAGAGAGAGAGAGAGAGAGAGAGAGAGAGAGAGAATGGGCACGCCAGGGCCTCCAGCCACTGAAAACAAACTCCAGATGCGTGCACTCCGTTGTGCATCTGGCTAACCTGGGTCCTGGGTAATAGAGCCTCAAACCGGGGTCCTTAGGCTTCACAGGCAAGCACTTAACTGCTAAGCCATCTTTCCAGCCCATGACTAGTGTTTTTAAGATCATTTCTAGCTCCATTAGGACTTGGTGGTTTTCAATACATGTATCTTGGTTTATCAAAGTAGGGTTTCACTGTAGCCCAGGCTGACCTGGAACTCACTCTGTAGTCTCAGGGTGGCCTTCAACTCATGGAGATCCTCCTACCTCTGCCTCCCGAGTACCGTGATTAAAGGCTTGCGCTGGTGGTTTTCAATGTTTAGCAGCTGCATTATCAGCCCTACTTAACTTTTTAGTAGTGTGAAAAGTGTTTGCAATGGGATGACTTCAGGCAGCTGAAAGGAAGAGGGGAGGAGTTCGCTCATTTCCTCCTCCTCACTACAGCCTTTGCAAATAATGGCCACTTTCTCACACGCTGTGTTCAGTGGGATGTGTATTCTGAACCTATGTTACCCCAACCCTGCTGCGTCTCCTACTGGGCACGAGGACATTCATGTCCAGGTCTGGGGTTCTGACACCGTGAGCTTCAGAAAAATCATAAGAAATGGGAACCATATAGTCCCCATATTTTAGACAGGAAGAGACAGAGGAGAATGGTGAAATTTGAAGTTATGGAGCACATTGAGGGCAGAGCTGGATGTGAGCTTGTCTTGAATGCTGGCCTGATCCGGCTGTAGGCTGCTTCGTCCCATCATGCACATTCTCCCCTGGGCTCAGGCGTCTATGAACGACTTCTGTATTCATTCCCCTGGCTGCTTACTGCAGCCTCCCTGCCTCTGTCAGCCTGCCCACCTTCCTCGTTCTGACTTAGCACTGGTGTGCTCTGGCATTTGATTCACTCCTGTCACCACAACCTCCTGTGAATTTGAATCACCCCCACCTCTTTTTTCTTTTATGGTATGCGGACCTACTGGGCAAGGGCTCTATCACTGAGTCACATCTCCAGGCAAACTTTTTTTTTTTTAATCAATGTTCATCTTCAAATCAACCTCTGTGAAACACAGACTTGAATGTCCCAATGCCCACGAGACCACACTGAGACTCAACAGTGAGCGGAGCCCCAGGTCTCTTCGCTTGATTCAGATTCACTTCTGAGTTACTGGCAACTCAAACCTAGAGTCTTGCATAATTCCTCTTTTGCATCTACCCATGTCCTTGTTCATCATAGTTCCACACGGCCACTGTCACAACTAAGCCCCGGCCAGGTCTCCTGGGTCACTACACTCAACTCTTTTTTTTTTTTTTTAAATATTTTTTATTTATTTATTTGAGAGCGACAGACACAGAGAGAAAGACAGATAGAGGGAGAGAGAGAATGGGCGCGCCAGGGCTTCCAGCCTCTGCAAACGAACTCCAGACGCGTGCACCCCCTTGTGCATCTGGCTAACGTGGGACCTGGGGAACCGAGCCTCGAACCGGGGTCCTTAGGCTTCACAGGCAAGCGCTTAACCGCTAAGCCATCTCTCCAGCCCTACCCTCAACTCTTAACTTCCATCTTCCTACTTCTGACCTCAACACGGGGCAATCCAGCCAGCACAGGGACCCCAGCTATGTTGCTTAAAGCACACAGAGACCCATCCACTTCCTAACATTCATGGTGACTTCTCAGTTCTCAAAACAAAACAAACAAACAAAAAGCCCGAAGAGAGATGAAAAATGAAATTAAACAGTCAGGAAAGCTTGTCAGAGAAGCGGATATGGGAGCACATTTGTAAAGAGGAGGAAGAAAGCTGCGTTGGCATTTTACAAGGAGAAGACGCCCGGAAAGAGGAAAAAATAGTGCTAAGGCCCAGAGGCCAGTGTGTGCCTGGAAAGTTCAAAAATGAGCAAGAAGCACCCCATTAGGAAAAATTCCCAAAGATGATGGGGGCTCAGTGTGCAAGACCTTGTAGACATGACTGTGGCCTTGAATACTCATTTGGCTGGATTTGGAATTACGTACTGTTCTGAGTAAAGATTAAAGACAGCAAGGAAGGCAGCTGGCAGATACCCAAGGAAGGAACAGTCTAACCAAAAAGTCTCCACAAGCGCCCCGAGGCAGGAGCGTGTCTTGGGGGGTGCCGGAAGTAGTTATAAGTGTGGTGTTAATTTCATATCTGTCTTCCATCAACCCACAAACTTTACGACGACATCGTTTATTTTCCACCGTGGACCTGAGACCCACGGAGGCATTTAGCACAGAAAGGAGAAAGTTGGTTGAGTGAATGAATGCTCTAAATTGAAAACTAAAGTCGTAGGTAATGGTCCCCGGGTTGTAGGTAATGGTCCCTGGGTTCACTAGCTCGTTTTCGGTCAAATGGCGATGACAAAGGGAACAAGGTATGCTGAACACAGCACTGAGTGGCAAAGCGCTTCGGATGCTGCTTGCTGTCTCCCTTTGCAGTGTTTGGGATCCAGCCCAGGGCTTTGCCTGTGCTGGCTGAGCTTTCTACTTGTCCTGTGACTCCATTTCTGCTGAACATCCTTCTCTTTTTTAATATTTCATTTTTTATCACTTTTTTTTTGACAGAGAAAGAGGGAGAGAGAGAGAGAGAGAATGGGCATGCCAGAGCCTCCAGCCACTGTAAACGAACTCCAGATGTGTGCGCCCCCTGTGCATCTGGCCAATGTGGGTCCTGGGGAATCGAACCTGGTTCTTTGGCTTTGCAAGCAAACACTTTTACTTCTAAGCCATCCCTCCAGCCCTAATATTTCATTTTTATTTATTTATTTGAGAGAGAAAGAGGCAGAGAGAGGGAGGGAGAGAGAGAGAGAGATTGGGAGAGAGAAAAAGAGGGAGAGAATGGGCATGCCAGGGTATCCAGCCACTACAAACAAACTCCAGACACATGTGCCTCCTTGTGCATCTGGCTTATGTGGGTCCTTGGGAATTGAACCTGGGTCCTTTGGCTTTGCAGGCAAGCACCTTAACTGCTAAGCCATTTCTCCAGCGCAGCATCCTTTTCTTAATTCTTAATTTTTTTTTTTTTTTTTTTTTTTTTTGAGGTAGTGTCTCACTCTAGCCCAGGCTGACCTGGAATTCACTATGTAATCTTACGGTGGCCTCGAACTCATGGTGATCATCCTACCTCTGCCTTCCAAGTGCTGGGATTAAAGGTGTACACCACCACACCCAGCTTAATTCTTAAATTAAAAAAAAATTATTTGAGTGTGTGTGTGTGTGTGTGTGTGCGCGCGCACATACCAGGCACATGCATATTAGGGTATTGTGCTACTGCAAACACCAGATCTTGCATCTGGCTTTTGTGGGTGCTACAGAATGAAACCTGGACAGACAGGCTTTGTAAGCAAGTGCCTTTAATAGCTGAGTCATCTCCCCAGCTCCAATTCTGCTAAGAATTCTTAACTGAGTCACTTGCCCTTTATATTTTTTTCTTTTTAACTTACCCTTTGTAGATCTTAAAACTCAGGCAATAATTCTCATCTTGCTATTTAACCTGCAGACTTATTAGCAGGACCAAATTAATAAAATGTAATACAATTTGTGAACTATCATTACTCGGCTACCTAGAGCCAGTTATCCCTACTACATTTATTACTATCAATATAAAAACATATTTATAACACATAAAATGTACCATGGTGAGTCAAAAAGTGCGTGGTGACAAATTAGGTTGCAATTTCATTTCAGAGTTGAACTGTTTTACAGACAGTATGTGTTCAGTAAAATTTCTTTTCGTAGGTGTCCATTAAAATTTATTGATCTGATGTTAGAGACATTCTAACCATTGAAACCATGGACTCTGTCTTGCGGCCCAGATCTTCAGTTGTTAGTTTGCTCCGTTACTTTTTTTTTTTTTTTAATTTATTTATTTATTTATTTGAGAGCGACAGACACAGAGAGAAAGACAGATAGAGGGAGAGAGGGAATGGGCGCGCCAGGGCTTCCAGCCTCTGCAAACGAACTCCAGACGCGTGCGCCCCCTTGTGCATCTGGCTAACGTGGGACCTGGGGAACCGAGCCTCGAACCGGGGTCCTTAGGCTTCACAGGCAAGCGCTTAACCGCTAAGCCATCTCTCCAGCCCTTGCTCCGTTACTTATTCATTCATTTGGGGAGGGCTGAGGCAGAGTAGCCCAGGCGGCCTTGGCGTTCGTGGCAATCTTCTGCCCTCCACCTCTTGAGTGTTGAGATTTCAGGTATGCAGGAGGACACCCCGCACCGTCGCTTTTTAAAATGATCACGTGGGGGAGTTCTTCCCATTTTTTTTCAGTCTAACGGTATTGCACTTTCAAAGTTTGTGGACTTTTATTTTGTTAGCTGAATGCTGCAAAGAATAAAGCAGGTCCTTGAAACGTGACAATCAACACCCCCACCTCCCGCCACACACAGGGATTGCTGAAAACATTGTTTCTTTCTGATACTCCACATTTCCCATTGTGTTTTGATGTTTCATACTGAAGATGATATTTGCTCTCTATAAATTATATTCTCTTCCCTTTAGTCCAGAGGTGAGCTCTTGAGTAAGAAAGAAAAGACCTAAAATCATCCCCAGGAGAAGGACAGCTACTGTTTCTGAGAGATCTATTTTGCCAGATCACTTTTCAGGATACAGTACTTTGTGATAGAATAAACTCCCTGGATTAGAAGGCCCGAGTGGAAAACGTAGCAGAGACTCAACTGGAAAAGAGAGAAACAAATAAACAAGCGGGTTTGTAAGGAGAGGGGAGGAGTTGAGGACTCCTCCACATTCTATCTGCAACCCGTTTCCAACAGTTTTAGTTCTTGACTCTCCTGTTTAAGTTATAGTTGTTAACTTTAAGAACCACAGATTTCTTTCAAGGAGCGATTTCAATGAACCGAAGGGCCCCAAGAAGGTAGTCTCACTGCCCGACTGTCTCCTTGTCCGACCTCCTCAGTCCTCAGTGCTAGCACTGTGCGCTCATACTGCTCTCTCCTGAAGAACCAAAGGAAGTGCTGGAGAGATGGCTCAGAGGTTAAGGTGCTTACCTGAAACACCTAACAACCTGAGTTCGATTCCCCAGTACCTACGTCAAGCCAGATGCACAAAGTGACGCATGCATCTGGAGTTTGTTTGCAGTGGCTAGAGACCCTGGCATGCCTATGCTCTCTCCTTCTATTTGCTTGCAAATAAATAAATAAAAAAATTAAAAAAAAAAAAGCTGAGTGTGGTGGTGCACACCTTTAATTCCAGCACTCTAGAGACAGAGGTAGGTGGATTGCTGTGAGTTCGTGGCTACTCTGATTCCAGATCAGCCTGGACTAGAGTGAGACACTACCTCAAAAAACCAAAATAATAGTAAGAATGGTAACAACAACAAAATAAAAACAAAGGAATAATGCCTTCAGTTTTCATAATTCGAAGACTCAGTGAAAGGAATGAGGCCCAATGTTAGAAAATCCACTCACCAAGGCATAGTGGTTAACAGTAACTTTATGAGCGAGTGTAAGGGAAATTTTGAGGCAATCTAACATTATCAAATGCCACTCCACCTCTGCCAAGCCCAGGGAGGATCTGTTCATAGGGCATCTTTACAAAGGCTCCATCAGCATCGGCCTCAATTCTGCTGTGGACCACAGCCACAGGCAAGTGACCCCCTGGGCGGCTTGAGCCTCCGCAGTCTCGATTTCTGGCTCCTGAGTGGGCAGAAGATGTTGTCATGGAGAGGGAAGGACTCAAAGGAAGGAGGGCTGGCAAACCCGCACGCTGGTCTATCAGAGCCAAAAATGTAAGAAATGCCTCACCTTTTGTCAACACTTTGATCTTCTCAAAGGGAGAGCGAGAACGCAGCTTGGTTTTGTGAGTTTTAAAAAAGCAATTAGCACTTTAAACTTCTCAACATGTAAAACATCTTGTTCAATGTTTTTAAGAGGTAAACCCTGCAGGTAGGGAACATGCACAGCAAATGCGCATGTTTGGGCTTGATGCTACATGCAGGACATGAGTTGCAATCTCCTCGGGCCAACGAAACTGTTGCCGTCTGAGATAAGATGAGGATTAACTGTACCACGCAACCAGGTATGTGCGCAACACTAACCTCTTTCTTTCTCCATTAACCAGTGCCGCCACAGGAAGACAAGAAGACTATCCGGAGGCAACAAGTCAGGCTACTGAAACACAGAAGGGAAACGGAGCCCTCCACTTGTGGCTGGAAACACAGCAAATCAGTCTAACTTTTGCTTTATAAATGTAAATGTCATTTTTTTTTTCTGTATCAAGTACAGCCTGCCTCATTTTGCATATATACATGTGGGGTATGTGTTGGTGTGGCAGACAGAGGTTGGCGTCACCAGCTTTTATGTGGGGCCTGGGGATCTGAACTCAGGTCCTTATGCTTACATGGTGTTGCAGTCAGGTTCGCATGGCTGGCAGAAATCATCCCAGCAAGACCAGCTTTTGGGAAAAAGGGGTTTATTTTGGTTTATGGACTCGAGGGGAAACTCCATGATGGCAGGGGAAAATGATGGCATGGGCAGAGGGTGGACATCACCTCTTGGCCAGTATCAGGTAGACAACAGTAGCAGGAGAGTGTGCCAAACACTGGCAAGGGGACACTGGCTAAAATACCCATTAGTCCGCCCCCAACAATGCACTGCCTCCAGGAGGCGTTAATTCCCAAATCTCCATCAGCTGGGAACATAGCATTCAGAACACCTAAGTTTATGGGGGTACCTGAATCAAACCACCATGCATGGTAACCACTTTACCTACTGAGCCATATCCCCAACCTTACCTTACTTAAAAATATATATTTTAATTATTTATTTGAGAGAGAGAGAGAGAGAAGCGATGGGTGGGGGTGGGAATAGGTGTGCCAGGGCCTCCAGCCACTGCAAACTCCAGATGTATGCACCCCCTTGTGCATCTGGCTTATATGGGTTCTGGAGAGCCAAACCTGAGTCCGTAGGCTTCACAGGCAACAAGCGCCTTAACCACTAAGCCATCTCTCCAGCCCACACCTTACTTTTAAAATTCTCAAATTTGGGAGCTGGAGAGATGGCTTAGCAGTTAAATGCTTGCCTGTGAGGCCTGAGGACCTCAGTTCGAGGCTCGATTCCTCAGTACCGAGGTAAGCCAGATGCACAAGGTGACACATGTATCTGGAGTGAGTGTGCAGTGGCTGGAGGCTCTGGTGCACCCATTCTCTCTCTGCCTCGTTCTCTGTCTGCCTGTTGCTCTCAACAAATAAATATATGAAAATACACAAATTTTTTTAATTCTCAAATTTGCTGGAGATGCTTGTCGTTGTAGTGAGGTGACCTTTCACCCTTGCTCTAATAGGTGGTTGTTAATGTCTTTACAAAACTCCCATGTTTATGTGTTAAATTCCTACTTGCAACAAAACCAAAATAAAACAAGAACCACAAATAAATGAAAAAAAAATCACAGTTGCATTTCATACAAGTGTAAAATCAAAAAGCCAATTAATTAGGAAATTGATACTTAGGGTACTATTGTTTAGAAATTCCCAGTTATAAAGGAAGATTTTTTTTTTTAAACAGAAACCCCCAAATTCTACATCAATGCTATCAAACATCAGTAAATCCTCATTTGGAGAACATTCATTGGTATACTGTTAGCACTTACTGGTGGGGGGAGCTGTAAACCCCAACTGCCTGAAGACTCTTCCTGAGAAGCTGAACCACTGAACTGACAGGAACAAGCTTGTCCAACTTGACTCCATCAAATTCTGTTCCTGGGCCGTCTTCCCTCAGCACTCTCTGCTCTTTCTTGCCCCCGTTGCCAGGACTTCTTCCCGAATGTCACAGTCTTGTATCTCACTGTTGGTTTTTTGGGGTAAGTGAGCTTTTCTTTTTCCTCCTTTAAAGGGGTGAAGGGACCGAGCACCCCCCCAACCTCACACAACCAGTGATTTTTCCAAGTGGGTGGCTTCCTGCGCCCCGGCTCTCTTGACTGCCTTACCTGGTGCGTGACCTTCAGCGCAGAACTCCAGCAGTGTGCGACTTGTCTTTGGCAAATGAATTGTAAGGGTGCCAGCTGCCAGATGTCTTCATTTTGAGACACCTTCAAAACGGCTTCTGGCACAGTTCCCTGAGCTGTGAGCCAAAGGAGGGGTGGGGGAAGGGAGCCGATGTGGGCAGGGGAGAAAAAAAGACATGTCGCCTTCACGTTGGGATGGAGCTGAAAATTGTGGGCAAATACCCTCGGCAATAAAAATTCAGATGAAAAATGATCTGTAGCCTTTGTGTTCTGTCTGTACATGAATGGGCATCTGCAAACAGTACGGTCATTTGAATGATCAGAGCTCAAAAGGAATTGGCAAATAATAATTGTATACATTCCTGGGCTCAATAGGATATTTTGATCTAATGTGTCATATCACCCACCAAGCGTTTGTTTTGTTGTGGTGCGAATATTAGCAATCTATTCTTGGAACAATTTTGAAAAATCCATTCTTTTTTTTTTTTTTTTGGTTTTTTGAGGCAGGGTCTCACTCTAGCCCAGGCTGACCTGGAATTCACTATGGAGTCTCAGGGCGGCCTGGAACTCACAGCGCTCCTCCTACCTCTGCCTCCCCAGTGCTGGGATTAAAGACGTGCGCCACCACGCCCAGCTTGAAAATCCATTCTTATTCACTGTTGTCACCATGCAATACAGTAGGTCACAGAAAGGTCTCCAATCTCGATGAATCTCTCTTCTCTCCGGTCAGTACCCTCCATTTCCCGCCTCTACCCCACGCTGTGGTAACCACCATTTCACCTTCATCTGTGCTTATGACTGTCATGACTTTTAAGGCCCATACTATGGTTTTATGAGCCTAAATCTACATGGCAAATTCTATCTCTTAAGATAAATAAATATAAGCTTAAGATAATTATTAAAAGAGCAAGAATTTTTGTTTAATCCTCAGCAACGTAACTTTTAAAATATTTTTATTTACTTATTTATTTGACAGAGAAAGAAGGAGGAAGGGAGGGAGAGAGAGAGAGAGAGAGAGAGAGAGAGAGAGAGAGAGAGGGAGAGAAATGGGTGTGCCAGGGCCTTTAGCTGCTGCAAACGAACTCCAGATGTGTGCGCCCTTTGTGCATCCAGCTAACATGGGTCCTGGGAAATTGAACCTGGGTGCTTTGGCTTTGCAGGCAAACATCTTAACCACTAAGCCATCCCTCCAGCCCCAGCAAAGCAAATTTTTTTTTTTTTTTGCTAGAATTTTCAAGTAAGGGAATAAAGGAGGGGCTTCCAAATCACAGGGCCTCTCAATTCCTATCCCGTTCAAAGTCTCCCTCAAAACTGCTATTGAATTAAGTAATCAATATACTAACAGGGTACAAACTAGGAAAAGAAGGCACTCTGCATAGATTTAGAATGACTGGAAGTTTGAAAATCAGTAATGTCCAAATTACGGTGGAAGTAACCACAGACCAGGTAGTGGATACAACTTAGCTCATATGATAGAAGGCTGTTGTTAATGATATATTATCATAGGGGATACAGGAAAAGTCAGAATATGGCAATCTAAGGTCAAGCCAAGCTCATCTAGAGAATATCCATTTAGTAGATCTTATAGTAGAAATATACTTGTCCCATATGAAGCACAAGATGGAAAAAAATAACAGAGCAAGGGAAAAAAAGACATACCAACTTACATTGTGATTTCAGTAAACCCTGGCTAAATAGTTTAGCCAACACACACACACACACACACACACACACATACACACACACACACAATCTTATCTTTGGGTGGATGATGGAAAACTCCATTTTATTTTTATTTTTATTTATTTATTTGAGAGCAACAGACACAGAGAGAGAAAGAGGGAGAGAGAAAGAGAGAGAGAGAGACAGAGAGAGAGAGAGAGAGAGGAAGAGAATGGGCACACCATGGCTTCCAGCCACTGCAAATGAACTCTGGATGCGTGCACTCTTTTGTACATCTGGCTAACGTGGATCCTGGGGAATCGAGCCTCGAACTGGGGTCCTTAGGCTTCACAGGCAAGCGCTTAACCACTAAGCAATCTCTCCAACCCATGGAAGACTACATTTTAAAAGAATACAAAAATCAAAACAATTCCTAGAGAAGTGATGGCGGGGATGAGGGAGGCTGTATTGGAGACATAGCTATGGATTCAAGAAGGAAAATCAAACCACATTTTTGTTCCTTTCAAGTCATTCAAAATTTTCTTTTAACTTTTTATCTATTTATTATTATTACTTTTGTTGTTGTTTCAAGATAGGGTATGATTCTAGCCCAGGCTGACCTGGCATTCACTATGTAGTCTCAGAGTGGCCTCAAACTCACAGCGATCCTCCTACCTCTGCCTCCCAAGTGCTGGGATTATAGGTGTGCGCCACCACACCCAGCTAAGTTGTATTTTTGTTGTTGTTGCTTTGTTGTTGTTGTTTTTTTCAAGGTATAATCTCACTCTAGCCCAGGCTGTCCTAGAATTCACTATGTAGTCTTAGGGTGGCCTTGAACTTACTGCAATCCTCCAACCTCTGCCGTCCAAGTGCTGGGATTAAAGATGTGCACCACCATGGCCAGCCGAAACTCAAGATTTTAAGGTCTGGTACAGTGGTTTTTAACCCAGAGACATTATAGGAAAGAAGCATGTTTCTTTTAAAAAGTGGTCTAGGATTCAGGCCACAGTCAAATTCATTCCTTTCCTAGCTTCCCTTTCTACAGCCCTCCTAGGCATCTTTCCTCACTTCCCTGTTTGTGTGTCTCTCTTTCCAAGCTACTTTTCTCAAACTCTGCTTGTCCTCTATGCATGTTTTGGAGTCCCTGTCCATCCTATAAAAGTTTGGGCACAAAAACAATCATCGCTGTGAAGTTTTCCCAAACTTCCCTTCACCCTACACTTCACATAGAATTGCCTTTTGTTCTAGGTCTTCCAGAGCTCTTTGCATAGACCGTGAACACGGTGAGGACTGGAGCTGCATGTGACATATTCTTAAATCCACATAACATACCACGCATGGTCAACGTCTTCGGTAGAGTTAGGGTGGAAAGCATTGACTTTTAGCCTTTGGTCAGCAACTTGACTCACATCCTCCACACTCTCTACAACAAATCACACAATAGAACGATCTCTCTCTCTCTCTCTTGGGTTTTTCAAGGTAGGGTCTCACTCTAGTCCAGGCTGACCTGGAATTCACTATGTAGTCTCAGGATGGCCTCTAATGCATGACAGTCCTTCTACCTCTGCCTCCCAAGTACTGGGATTAAAGGCGTGTGCCACCATGCCCTGTTTACAATAGATCTCTATTCATTATGGCTGATTCCTGAGTAGATTCTACTTTTTATCTGATTTGGTCAACTATTATGAGAGCAGATGATTGCCATAAGGAATAATATGAGATATGATTTCTAGGTGATAACTTGAATATTCAAAGAAGTAAAGACTTTCAAACAGCATTAGAGAGATTAAAATAATGATTTTTCTGGGTATTACTGTATACTCACTCATAACATATATACGTGTGAACCCATAAAAATACATAGTGATAGTAAAGGAATAAATAATAATTTTATTAAACAAACCACAAGGACAATAAACTAAAGTACAAAAAACAAAAACAAAAACAAAAACAAAAACTTGAAAGTCAAAGAAACAAAAGGAATCCAACTTCTCAAAGTATCCTATGGAAGTAACCGAGGCCCACATGGATTCAATTTAGCTCAAATGACAGAAATCTGGAATTAGTGAGAAAACAGTGATCCTGAATTTCAATGCTGAGAAATACAAATTAGATTCTTTAAACTAGTGGCCCTAAGATATGCTCTCACTATCCCCGAGTTTGGTGCCAAGTTTCCCTAATTCTCTGCACACCTTCCCCAAGGTCTTCTCCAAGGTGCCCACGGAGTCTGGCCTATGTCCTGAGCACACTGCTCTGGCTGATAAGACTGAAAAGTCCTGGCAACAGTAGGAAGGAAACAAAAAGACACCCAGAAATTAAAATTGATTTAATT
Source organism: Jaculus jaculus (assembly GCF_020740685.1). NCBI lineage: Eukaryota > Metazoa > Chordata > Mammalia > Rodentia > Dipodidae > Jaculus > Jaculus jaculus. The sequence continues at coordinate 92,159,193 of NC_059112.1, read as the reverse complement.
ATAGTCTTTACAGACTCCCCCAGCCTGATCTGATTCTTGGTATTCAACAAGGAAGCAAGATCTCAATATACGTTCAAGGTGACAGTGTCATTATGACTCCTGATCCCGTTCTTGGGGAGCGGAGGAATGGAAGTGGGGCCTGCTCATGTCAGTACAGTGGAGGGAGATGGACACAGCAAGAGCATTTCTTCACGTATGGCTGGAGGCAGAAAATGGATGAAGAACGACCTTTCTCATAGCCAAGTGAGCCATGTTACGTTTCCCATTCGCACACACACCTGACTTGAGCTTCATTGTCCCGGATGTTGCGTGTGCTCTGTGCTTAGAACACCAGCTCATGTGACTAACAGGTGAGCGAGCTTGTTACACAGACAGTGAACGGGGAGGTAGTGTTTCCACCTCAGCTGTTTGACGTGGAGGTGGGCTTCACTTCTGTGGGCTCATGCTTCCTTATCTTCCTAATGATGATCACCACACCCTGCTTCACACCACACCTCAGCAATACTAGAAAAACTTCCAATCAGTGTCTTACAGAACAGCACACACACGGACAAGAAATGTGTGTGATGAATCACTTTAGCTATCAGTTCATGTATGTCAGAGACCAGAACATTTGACAAATCACTTGTCTGACAAGTTTCCTGGGGAAATAGTAGCACTGTGGGCTTCACTCTGCCCCAGCAGGAAGAATGAACAGATGAGGTGTTGTGCAGAGAGTGAGGTAAGGAATGATGACATGAGAATACTCTAGACTGATGCAATGAGAAGCGTGCTGTGCCCAGCCTGGGGAGCGCTGCAGAATCTTAGAGCCTCCGCCAGACCAACATAGTGTTAACCTGCATCTTAAGCTCACCTGGGTGTTTGTATGCACTTGAGAAGCCCTACATTCAAAGTTCAGGGCAAGGATTTTTATCAATAATAAGTAAGAAAAAAAACCCCAGTGTCCTGATTATTCTATGGATACAATTCTTCACAGAGAAAATTGATTCAGAAAGGAGGCTCAAGGAACATTGTGGAAGGATTGGGGGGGGGGATGGAGAGAATGAAAGAGCCAGAGAGGATGTGGAGGAGTGCTATGGAGTGCCGCCTTCTAGACATGACCCGGCCGCTGTGCTCATGAACTAACAGTGGCTATGGTTACCTGGCCAAGACCTGCACAAAATTGAGCCAGTTAGCATTTTTTTTTAAATTTTTAAATTTTTATTAACATTATCCATGATTATAAAAAATATCCCATGGTAATTCCCTCCCTCCCCCACCCGGACACTTTCCCCTTTGAAATTCCATTCTCCATCATATTACCTCCCCATCTCAATCATTGTACTTACATATATACAATACCAACCTATTAAGTACCCTCCTCCCTTCCTTTCTCTTTCTTTTATATGTCCTTTTTAACTTACTGGCCTCTGCTACTAAGTATTTTCCTTCTCATGCAGAAGCCCAGTCATCTGTAGCTAGGATCCACATATGAGAGAGAACATGTGGTGCTTGGCTTTCTGGGCCTGGGTCACCTCACTTAGTATAATCCTTTCCAGGTCCATCCATTTTTCTGCAAATTTCATAACTTCATTTTTCTTTACTGCTGAGTAGAACTCCATTGTATAAATGTACCACATCTTCATTATCTACTCATCTGTTGAGGGACATCTAGGCTGGTTCCATTTCCCAGCTATTATAAATTGAGCAGCAATAAACATGGTTGAGCACATACTTTATTTTTTTATTTTAAAAATATCTTTATTTATTTATTTGAGAGGGAGAGAGTGAGTATAGGTGCACCAGGGCCTCTTGCCTCTGCAAATGAACTTCAGATATATGCGCCACTTTGTACATCTGGCTTTATGTTGATACTGAGGAATCAAACCTAGGTTTATAGGCTTTGCAAGCAAGTGCCTTTAACAGCTGTGCCATCTCCTTGGCCCTAACATATCTTGTTAAAAAAAAAAAGAAGGAAAGTTATTCCTTAAAACCTGCCTCTGAGTAGAAGTCATATTTTAAAATCACAAGGAGTTCAGATTTCTTGTCTCCTTTTCCTTCTCCTTTCCTCCCTCCTTCTCTTCCTTCTTTTCCTTCCCTTCCCCCTCCTTCCTCATTTTCATTACTTTTTTTCTTTTTAGATGAGTATCTTATATCTCAAGCTAGCCTCATCATGCAGTAGAAGATGACCTTGAATTTCTGACCCTCCTGCCTCTACTTTCCAAGTGCTGGGAGTAAACAAAAGGGCACACCACTCCACCCAGTTCATGGGGTGCTGGGAGGGAAACCAGGGCTTCAAGCACACTAGGTAAGTGACAGTTTAAAAATCGTGCAGACTGTCAGGGGAGCTAGTGACTTCTTGTCATTGGACATGTTAAACTTTGAGTGACTGCGCATGCTCCCGCATGTTAAAAGAGCAGCTTTTGAAAGTCTCTCATTTAATTTTATTCTTTCATCATTAGAGTCCAATTATCCTAAGACAAATTAAGAAAGCACACCGAAAGGATGGTTAAAATGATGCTAGGCCTACTGAAGACTTAGAAATATTGAGCAAAACCTGGTTTTGTTGAATTCTAAGTGAGAGCAACCAAGAACACGTAATCAATAGCAGAAGAACGTAAGTAAGAATGAAAACATGGATTTTATGAACTTTATGTTATGGTCAGCCAAATAAAATATTACACATATTATGAAATGCAGGTAAAAAGTGGTATATTCCAATGTCAGTAAACGTCTACTTCGTATGTTCTATATATTTCTTTCCAGAATTCATCCCCACATTATTACGTGTATCAGTCAGTGTATGCACGATTTCACATCTTACTTTTACATAAGTCTGTTTGGTCAGTTATTTAGCTTTGAGCAGTATGTATGTAATGTTTCATTGATTAGACCTACCAAAATTTTACTCATCATTCCTCATTTTAGGTTACTTCCAATTTTTCTAGTTAAAAATAAAGTTGTAGGGCTGGGGAGATAGCGCAGTCAATAAAGTGTTTTAATAGAGTTTGTCTCCCAAGCGTGAGGACCTACATTCAGCCCCCTTTAGCCGTGAAAAAAACAAAATACTATGCATGGTGGCAGGTGCTTGTAATTCCAGCACTGGGGAGGCAGAACCAGGCAGCTCCCCGTGGGCTATTGGCCAGCCAGCCCAGCTGAGTGGTAAGTGCCTCCGCAGTGGGAGACCCTGTCTCAAAATAAAGGAGGCCTATGTTCCAAAGGAACAGCACTTGAGGTTCTTGTCTGGCTTCTGCACACACACACACACACACACACACACACAATATGAAATGAAATAAAAAAGTTCTTAGGAATATCCCAGTGATTGTACCATCTTAATACTGTTCTCACTTTACAATCCTAGTAGTGAGATTATTGGGCCAAATATGTCAACTTTTCAGTCTTAATGGTCACCTATGTTTTAACAAAGTCCACCTGACTCCCAGTGAAATCTTTCTTGATAGCATTAAGTTTTCCTATGAAAAAAAAAATAAATATATACATGGCTAACTTGGACAGAAACCAGTGCGTCATAGTGATTTTGTTGTATTTCTGATTGGGTGGGTATGGTATGGTCTACAAACCGTGACTAATAGATGCATTTCCCTTTTGAAGTGATGATGGACTCTACAGATCAGGACCTGACTTAAGGACAGCACCCTTAAACATGTCTCTTTCAAATGTCCATCTGTGACATCATAAGAAATACGTATCTTGTTGCTGTCCCTTTCTTGTTCCTGGCACAGAGCTCCTAAATCCTTTATGGTTTTCTGAGTTCTAGGAGGGGTTGGAACATCTTTTGTTCTAATATTTAGTCTTTATCTTTTGGTTTCTACCAGTGATCCCGAATTCCTTGGACTTTCCTGGGTGGCAGGAGAATCTACTGCAATGAGGTGGACTTTTGGTGGACTTCTGCTTAGCAAGAGAAAGACCAAGGTGTGATCAGCAACTGACACTTTCAGCCTCACCTGCCATTTTCTGGGGAGGAAAGAAGGGCAGAGCACCCATCAGCAGTCACCCACTTCTACCTTACGAAGCCTTGCAAAAACTTCCTGAAACATGGGCCTTGGAGAGCTCTGATAAGTACAACCATGTGCCAGGAGGGCAGTTCCCAAGGCCCCTGGCAGACCTCTCCATGCTTCTCACCCTTCAGCCTCACCACATGCATGTCCTCACGGTGGTCACTCGCATGCATCCTTGGCAGGCATCTTTCTTAGTGACCTGGCAAGCACAAATAAGTGTGACCCGGGATGGTGGGAATCAGCGGCTTATAGCCAGCCAATTAGAAGTCTGATCCCTGGGGCTTGGGGTTTGTTATCTGAGGCTGGGGGGGCAATCATACAAGACTGAGCCCTGAGCCTGAAATATCGGTGTGGAAGGTTGTTGTTAGTGTCATAACTGAATTATATGACACATTGTTGGTACACACAATTAGTGTGTCTCTTAGTGTGTGGGAAAACCTACAGATCTGTTGTGTGGCATGAGCATAGAGAGACAGTTTTCTATTTGTTTGCCACTCATGAAGGACAGATGCCAGGCCCCTGACTCATATCTGAAGCTCATTACCCTGGTGAATTTTAGCCTCTTCTGCCCTTAGTCCCATTGTATAGATCCTTTCTGTGGGCTAGAAACTATTCCTGGGGTCCAACACGTACAGAAAGGTATATGCCTCTGATAAAATCTAACGAGATAATTCAGAGCTGACTTGGTAAGAAGGAAAGACAGCACCAAGCCAGTGTGACCAGCACACACAGGCTGCAAGAGAGATGAGGGATCTCCCTGTCCGTCCAGCAGGTAGCGTGGAATTCCTCTGGAGCCCCTATTTCACAGGGCAGCCGAGGCCCTGGGCTCAGAGTTTGGGCTTTTTTGACATTCCTTTTTGGTTCTAAGATGTATACTATAAATATGCAATGTAAGAGGTTATTCTCATACAAAGTGTACTGATAGGATTAAATTTTTTCTGTCCAGGATAATGCTTGTTTCCTTGTGTTTTTTTTTAAATTTTATTTTGTTTATTTTTATTTACTTATTTGAGAGTGATAGACAGAGAGAAAGAGGCAGAGAGAGTGAGAAAGACTGAGCGCGCCAGGGCCATCAGCCACTGTAAATGAACTCCAGACGCATGCGCCCCCTTGTGCATCTGGCTAATGTGGATCTTGGGGAATCGAGCCTCAAACCAGGGTCCTTAGGCTTCATAGGCAAGCGCGTAACTGCTAAGCCATCTCTCCAGCCCTCCTTGTGTTTTTAATGATTTTTATTAGCATATATCAATCATACATAAGAGGTTTCATTATGACATTTTTATGCACATATGTGTATTTTGATCATATTCATAGCCTCCCTGCCCTGTCACCTTGTCTTGTTTCCCTTCCACTTCTGCTGGTCCACTTCTTCCCAACTAGTCTCCCTTCTACTTTCATGTCTTTAAAATTAAAATTTATTTTATTTTATTTATTTGACAGTCAGAGAGAGAGAGAGAGAGAGAGAGAGAATGAGCATGCAAGGGCCTCTAGCCACTGCAAACTCCAGAAGCATGTGCCACCTTGTGCATCTGGCTTACGTGGGTACTGGGGAATTGAACCTGGGTCCTTAAGCTTTGCAGGCAAGTGCCTTAACCACTAAGCCATCTCTCCAGGCTCTTTTGTTTTGATGACATTGAGTTAAACTAGTGGGTTGCTTACAGGAGCATGGGCATGAGATCAGTGGCCACACTACTGAAGAAAATGTCGCTCCCTCCCCCATTTACCATTAACTGTGTATAAATCTGCAGGGAGGGCTGGAGAGATGGCTTAGCGGTTAAGCGCTTGCCTGTGAAGCCTAAGGACCCTGGTTCGAGGCTCGGTTCCCCAGGTCCCACGTTAGCCAGATGCACAAGGGGGCACACGCGTCTGGAGTTCGTTTGCAGAGGCTGGAAGCCCTGGCGCGCCCATTCTCTCTCTCTCCCTCCATCTGTCTTTCTCTCTGTGTCTGTAGCTCTCAAATAAATAAATAAATAATTTAAAAAAAAAATCTGCAGGGAAGGATGGGACCCTGTTATACATGAGTAATGTCTTGTAGATTGTAAACATGTCACCACGGCTGCTGTGAGTGCAAGACTGCAAAAATCATGTGTTCCACAGCATTCCCCCCTCCTTCTGGCTCCCACATTCTTTCTCCTCTCCTATTGTGTTCCCCGAACCTTGGAGGGGTGATATAGATGGATATTCATGACAGCACTGTCTATCTGAGTATTCCCAAACAGAGACTAGGTTAAATGGATCGTGGAGCAGCCATATGAAGCAATGTACTGCTTTTGTTACAGGGAGTGAAATAAGGCCTGTGAGAATGACTCTACTGTTAAAGGCGCCGCTTGCAAAGTCTGCAGGCCCAGGTTTAATTCTACAGATGCCCACATAATGCTGGAGGGTTACTCATTTGTGTGTTAAGGGAAACAAACAGAGTGAGTGGGTATGCCAGGAACCTGCCAGGCGCTACAAGTGAATTCCAGATGCCTGCGCCACTTTGTGCTGCTGGCTTTACGTGGGTCCTGGGGAATGGAACCAGGATTGTTAGGCTTTGCAAGGCAAGTGCCTTAACCACTGAGCAATATCCCCACCCCACCCCAGGTATAACAGGAATCTTTTCTGGAGGAAAAACATAACACACTGTGGACCATGGCCACCTCTGGGAAGTACTGCTGCTTGCTTGGGTAGGAATTTGAGGACAGTTCACTTGCCACTGTTGTCTGACTATTTTTTTTTTTTTTATCAAATCAACATGTCTATTGCAAGTACCCCTGTAGTATGTTGTTTTGGGTTCCTTCTGGTATATGCCTAGCAGTGGTCATATGATAGTTCCGTTTTTATTGTGTGTGTGTGTGTGTGTGTGTGTGTGTGTGTGCTTTGAGAAACACATGGATTTCCATAGTGGCTGTGCCAGCTTACATTCCTGCCAGCATTGAATAAGGGATCTTCTTTCCCAACATCCTACGTCACCAGGATTTGTTGACATTTGTCTTTGGATGATAGCCATTGGTGGTAGTTTGAATAGATGTCCCCCAGTAAGATCCAGGAGTTCTATTAAACTTGTAATGTAGATCTCCAGCTGGAGGAGATGCCACTGTGGACAGATCCCAGGGTCCAGACCTAACTGTGCCTGGTTTGGAAGCTCATCCAGCAACCCAAAGTTGACTGCCCCCATTCTTACTGGGCTGACATGGGATCTCCAGCACTTTGAATCCGCTTTCCCTGATAGCAAAGCATGCTGCACACCTTTCCAAATATTGACTGGTCAGTTGCATGTTTTCTTTTGAGAACTGTCTAGTAAGCTACTGACTGGATGATTCCTTTTGTGTTTAATTTTGTTTGCAGTTCTTCTTATATTTTGGATGCTAACCCCTGCGTGATGTGGAAGGGACAAAGGATCCTTCCCATTCTGAAGGTTGTCTCCTCACTCTGCTGCCTTTGCTTTACAAAAGGTGTCTTTTTATTTCATGTAATCATATTTGTCAATTCTTGGGATTATTTCCCATATCATTAGAGGCCTTTTTAAAAGAAAGTTCTTGCCTAACTTGAAGTGTTTTATCTATGTTTTCTTCAGAAGTTTCAAAATTTTAGGTCTTACACTAAGGTATTTAAACTCACATGTTTTATTTAAAAAAAATTAGATTACTCAGACCATGAAATAAGGATATACACATGTTATTATTATATGTATATATCATATATATGTTTTATTAGTCTTCCTCAAAATATTAATTTCCTATAATATATTGGAAGAACATTCAATTTGTCAAAGTGTGTTTATACAGAACCCAGTTGTGAACATCATGTCATGCTTACAACTAATGCATGAGAATATGTCACCATGTAATAGTAACTTCAGACATTGTTAGCTAATTATAACCCAGACTGTGATGACAATGAACTTGAAAAGTAGCACATTAGGAAACTCAGGGGCTTTTCCCAAGTAAGTTCAGAAACCTGAAGCAATATAGTCACTATTCTAAGACGAACATTAGAGCATTACCTCCCGCGTCTTTGTAAAGATAGGAATTTGTTCTATCATGCATCACACATCTGATTTCCAAATGCACAATGCTTGCACGCACACGCAGACGCTGTGGGGGCACGTGGAAGGACATGCAGACACTGTCCTGGGCCCTGCACTCCGCCCTTCGTGGTGGAAAGGGGAACCGCTTTAGCTTTTTACCGTGCGCCCTTCTGCTTGAATTGCATGCTTTCAATGTGCACCTTGGCTAATAATTAAAAATAAGCACACACCGAACAATGGCATGAGATGAAGCGTAAGACAACGCTAGTGCATCACTTACCTACACTGACTAGAGAAGCCTTCAACAGGTTGAACCTGTGTCTTTGTAAAGAGGAGGTGAAACTATCCAGTTAGGATCCTTTGGGCTAAGTGAGGTCTAATACCCAGAAGTTCAGGCTGTCTTTGGCCCAGGCCAGGTCTTTGGGAACAGCTGAGAGGGAGAGAGCTCCCACCAGAAACCTTTATCCTTGTCGTCAATGTTGGTCCCTTCAGCCAGTTCCTGTTGAGGTAGTTCCAGAATATGGGGCGACACAGAGGCACTGATTTACGTCTGAAACAGTGTGGGAGACTGAGGTGGATCTATATGAGTCTAGGAAAATTTCAAAACAGAAAATCCAAAGAATACAAGGTCCATCCATTTAAATAATTGAAATCTGTAGGGCCTGAACTTGGTATTTACAGCATAAGAAGTTGTCGTCCTGTCCTTTTGGTGATAATACCCTATGGTTAACCCAAACCCATCAATGGCGATTCACTAAACTCTGCATTCTTTTTGTCTCCATGCCTCTTGACAAAATTTGAAATCAGTTTGATGAAATCAAAGTATTTGAATCTGACTTGGCCTATATCAGCAGGACCTTTCAAAACCAAAGGAGGAGAGGTGGCTGGAGAGATGGCGTAGCAGCCAAGGCATTTGTTGGCAAAGCCAAAGGATCCAGGTTTGATTTCCCCAGTACCCATGTAAAGCCAGATGGACAAGGTGGCATTTGTATCTGAAATTCATTTGCAGTGGCTAGAGGCCCTGGCATGCCCATTCTTTCTCTCTCCCTCCTTCTCTCTCTGTGCTTCTCTCTCTCAAATAAATAAATATTTTTTTAAATTTTTTGTTTATTTTTATTTATTTATGTGACAATGACAGAGAAAGAAAGAGGCAGATAGAGAGAGAGGGAGAGAGAGAGAATGGGCGCGCCAGGGCCTCCAGCCACTGCAAATGAACTCCAGATGTGTGCGCCCCCTTGTGCATCTGGCTAACATGGGTCCTGGGGAATTGAGCCTCTAACTGGGGTCCTCAGGCTTCACAGGCAAGTGCTTAACCTCTAAGCCATCTCTCTAGCCCAATAAATAAATATTTTAAAAGGTGGGCCACCCAAGTGAGCAGTTCTCATCTTTGGTTGTCCATAGTATCACCTGGGGTGAGCATTAATGATAATAGATGCCTCTGACCAGTTTTAGAAATAGGATGTCGCTGGTCTGGGGCATTAGGATTTCAGAAGTCTCCTAGCCCAGGTGGAGACATTGATTATTGTACCATGTGATGTCTGAGGACATAGATGGAAACCTGTTCCTTTCAGGGCAGGTGACAGGTGGAATTTCCATACCATCATCTTCAGAGTTTGTGAATGTTACCTTGGATGGCAAAAGGACTTTGTAGAAATGATTGAGCCAGAGGTTTTGAGATGGGGACTTTCCACTGGTCTATGCAGATGGTCTTGGGTAACCATGGTCAGAGAGAAGCACTGTGACTGATGATGGAAACTGAACACTCGGGTTTGAATGTAGAAGCTCTCTCCCACTCTCCCGCGGTCCTAAGTGTTTGAACACGCTGGTGGTGCTGTTTGAAAGGATGTAGACCCTTTAGGACACGGGGGCTAGGAGGAAATGGATCCCTGAGGGGTGGACCTTGAGGTTGGTAGAAGTGGCTTCTTTCCAACCCCCTCTCTGTTCCTAGTCTATTGAGATGCACACAAGCAGTCCCACTCTCCCACCACCGTGCCCCCCTCACCATAATGGACTGTCCCCTCAAACCTTGAGCCAAAATAAAAATGCCCTCCCTTAAGTTGTTTCATGTCAGGTATTTAGCACCAGAAATGGAAAAAAACAAATTAGTGAGTTGTTGAGGGATAGAATGAAATTTGAATGTGCTATATTGTTTGCGGGTTTGAAGTCAGAGGACAGGACCATGAGCTAAGGGATGTGTGGAGCCTCTGGAAGCTTCAGAGATCAAGGAAGAGACTTGTGCAGAGCCTCTAGAGGGAATGCAGTTCTGAAGACCTGTTCCAGGAATCTTGAGTTCTAAACTATAAGTTAACGCAATTGTGGGGGGTTTTGCTCTGTTTTCATTTTTAAGACGAGATCCCACTGTAATACTCTGGCTGGTCAAAAACGTATGCTTTCGTGTTATATCCTCTTACCTCAGCCTCCCTCAGGGTAGGACCATGGGTACATGCCAGCCTTGCTTAATTGGGGGTTATCCTCTTGCCTCTACACACATGTACACATAGCAACTGCACACCCAAGTGTACTCCCACATTCAAACACACTAAATTCATGGGAGTTTGTTGTAGCAACAATAGGAAAATAGCATTAAGGGAAAATTATGGCCAATAGCAATTTTCAATGGTCTGATGGAAAGTTCTAGGCCACATAAACATCCAAACACCAGAACACTCAGCAAGGAACGTCCAGATCAAATGACCGTGGTCTCTCTTCATTGTTATTACACCTGAAATGCATTTATGAAAGGTAAATAAGTAAGTCCTTACTTTTCTTCTTATGCAACATTTTTGCTGGGTAGAATCACCACATTATCACAGCCAACCAAAACCTCAGGTTTCAACAAATAAATCAAGATCAAGCCAAACGTTTCTGAAAAGCTGCCTCCGTGGGAGGACTGACTGATTTTTCATGTCTGCAGTTGCTGGCTTGACTGGGCAGCTTCAAAGTTTTATTTGGTGGGTTTCTAAGAGCACAAACATCTGCTATTATGAACATACCCTTTTGAAGATGGAATACTGTGTACATACCATCCCGGCTGCCCGGCTATCTACTTCCGCTGAACAAAGCCAAATCACCACGTCACAACATTCTGTCACATTGTTTAATGTCCAGGCCTTTAAACCTGGCCTGGACTCTCCTCTGCTTTAGTTTGGAGAAGTTTGTAAACCCAGATCCCAACACAGGTTACTTGTACCCTGCGCTTGCACATGCATAAATGCAGCTTTTGTCTAAAAGCTTCATTTTCTTTCTTTTCTTTAAAAAAAAAAAATTTACAGGCTGGAGCGATGGCTTAGCGGTTAAGGCATTTGCATGCAAAGCCAAAGGACCTGAGTTCAATTCCCTGGGACCCATGTTAGCCAGATGCACAAGGGGGCACATGCATCTGGAGTTTGTCTTCAGTGGCTGGAGGCCCTGGTGCACCCATTCTCTCTCTCTCTCTTTGTCAAATAAATAAATAAATAAAAATAAGATATTTTTTAAAAGTTATATGGTGTTCCAGAGAATGATCCAAGGTTGTCCTGTGGCCTCTACACACATATGAATGTATATGCACATGCACCTGTACACACACTTGCGCTGCACACACAGGTGGGCATATATACATGACCATATACATATAATAATAAATCAAAATGAGACAGATTTTCATTAGAACCCAAGCTGTTAATAATTTGTGTATACTTGGTCAACTTTGTTTACTTCCTTGAATTTTATGTGCAAGACCACATAGAAACAGGTCTAGAATGTTTTTGGAGCATACATATATTTTTTTAATTTTTTATTTATTTATTTGAGAGCAACAAACACAGAGAGAAAGACAGATAGAGGGAGAGAGAGAGAATGGGCGCACCAGGGCTTCCAGCCTCTGCAAACGAACTCCAGATGCGTGCGCCCCCTTGTGCATCTGGCTAACGTGGGACCTGGGGAACCGAGCCTCGAACCGGGGTCCTTAGGCTTCAAAGGCAAGCACCCCACCACTAAGCCATCTCTCCAGCCCCATATTTTTTAAATACTATGGGTGTTAGTGACCCTACTCTGAAAGGTCAACCCTGACCTGTCTGCCCACCTCCGCAGAGGCACAGGTTCTGCTAACACTTCAGAACTGTGTGTGAACTCCTGCCTGCCTCAAACCACCTGCCCCAGCCATCCCACTCAGGGAGAATGACCATATTGCTGAACCAAGGAGTGTCCTTGTGCAGATGGTCTTTCGTAAGGATGAAGAAACATTATGACCTCCTCTCAATGTTCCTGGGTTACACCTCCAGGCAAGTAGTCTTGGGTCTATTAACAGGATGAGTAAAATACTCTAGCATTGAGTCAGGGTCAGAGTAAATCACAATCAGTGGGGTGGTGAGGATGAATGATTCACAGATGTGTAGTGGCAGTTTCTAGCTTACTTAAGACAACACCTTAAAGGTGTTATCAATTCATACAAACCAAATGACAGACACCCCCTGACAATACCTTTGTTTATATACTCTAAATACATTCTTATAGGGGGTCCTGTCACTCCATGAATGGATATAATGAAAATCTTAGCACTACAATGTTGCAGCTTTCACCTCTGATCTAGGCAGATAATTGGTACCCAAGCAAGCTCAGGTTCACCTGTATCATTCTAAGAGAGATACCCAAGCCCCAACATGCACACCTGGAACACACCTAGCTCAGTCAACCAGTATTAGTAGCAACAAACATGTTTTGTACGGTGACTTGTTTTCTGAAGCAATATGGGAAGTTGGACTGTTAGCAATTATTCTCAAAGATCTTCAGCAAGAATATCTTTATCTAACCAGAGGGAAATTTTAGCTGATAAACCTTATTTGTTTAAATCAAGGTTATCAACATCTTTTATTTATTTATTTATTTGACAGAGAAAGAGGGGGACAGAGAGAGAGAGAGAGAGAGAGAAAAGAGAGAGAGAGAGCCAGAGAGAGACATAATAAGTGAGCCAAGGCCTCCAGCCACTGCAAATGAACTCCAGACACATATACCCCCTGTGCATCTGGCTAACGTGGGTCCTGGGGAATCGAACCTGGGTCCTTTGGCTTTGGAGGCAAACGTCTTAACTACTAAGCCATCCCTCCAGCCTTGATAAACCTTTTTATTATTTAGTGGTATATTTCCTTCCCAGGTGAGGTTTTCCCCACAAACAAACACCAAGATCTAGTTACATCAGGTTTTTTTTTGGGGGGGGGGTTCCTGTTTCATTTGCATGCAAGCAAAGTCCACGAGATCATATTGACCATTCATCTTTGCAACTAATAAAGGTGAATGTGAACCCAGAGGTGGGCATTTCACCATGATGCTCTTGCTTCGGCCCTTGATGAGACGGTCAACCCAAGAAAAGCCTCTGTATGATCTATTAATAGAGAGCGAGGATTAATGAGGGATTGCGTCATGAGTCTGCCTGCAGAGCAGCTCCTGTTCTGGTCCTTTGCTGCCAAAATACAGTTCTCATTTCCAACAAACAAAGTCTATCTGAAAGAGCACAGAGCCCCTTTAGACTGGAAAGCCCTGCGCATAGTAATGAATGCCGAACTCTTCTTTTGCCAAAGAGCATCGGCACTTTCAATGTCACAGGTCAGCGCAGTGATTCAGAGGGGGCCTGATCCTTATCCAAGCTTTTGCAACAAAATTAGAATATGCTCTAGTCATATTAAAGAAATGTTTGTTCCTCCATCAATGAGCTGAAAAGAAAGCCGCTCAGTGTACTTCTGCAAATTACAGCAATAAACTGCTTGAATTAACTGCTTTATGACAAATATTTAATTATTCTGAGGATTAAATATCCAACATTTCGGAAAGGCAAAAATTAGTAGAAGACTTGATAACCTACTTCATTTTTTTAAAAACCTGCTACAGTGGTGTATTTTTGGTCTTTATTTTTAAATAATCCTGACTTTCAGTTGTCTCCATTGTGAATGTTGTTTCCTTCCATTTGGAATTAAAAACAAATATACATACAAATGCTTCATTTGGAAGCAAGCTGTCACAAAAATCAAATTCGGAGTTTGTGAGAAATACCAAAGACGGACCTTGCTTTCCTTCCCTCAGGTTGGTGCATGCTGACTAAAAAGAAACCTCACTCCCAAACCAAGAGAATTCCAGTCAAATTTTAAGATCTGTTTCAAGATTCAGATAAAAGAACTTGCTGCTTAAAGTATAGGGCCCTTAAAAAAAAAGGTCATGGATTAAAACTTTATGTTATAAGCAAGCCTGGCAAATACACATTGAGCAAAAAGCAAATGTTCTCAGAAAAAAAGTTTTTTATTCTAACAAAATAAAATCCAATTCATCAATCCAAATCTGGTTTTCATTTATTAAGTGGTACCAAGGCAGATGGAAATTATTTTTCAAAAAACTGATCTTTTTTTGTTTTGTTTTATTCTTCTGGGCTATATTCTTAAAAAACAGGAAAGTGGGGGTACTCTGTTATAGAGCAAATAAAAATTACAATAACAGAAAGTGGATCAGGATATGATTCCATAGAGGGATATATCAAAGTATTATTTGGTCTCTTTCCACTTTCTGTGGGGATTTGTTAATCTCTACCACCAAATTGACCATTCAGGGCCAGAAAATCTGCCATGTGGGTCCCGACTTTTCAGGGCTCTCTTAACTGTGCATTCGGAGACTACAAAGTGGTGCATATATTTTCAGCCTTTTTATACTACGATTTGCAACTCATGACCTTAAGCAATGTCACACATGTAAAACAAAACTATGAGACCACCCTGGTTCAGAGAGGAGAAAGGCATAGAAAGAAACTTCATTATCATTCAAATTTAATCGGGGAGAGAAGGCGACATTAGAAAAAGAAAATATCCACAGTGATATAGATAAATCTATTTTGCACTTTTACTTTGTAAAAATATCCTCCATCACGTGTATGTTGCTATTACCGGCTCAGGGTAAGTAGACAATTATCTAAGCTTGATGCTGAAGTAATAGCCTGCCACATACATTCACATCCTCTGCTTCAATCAACAGGGCCTGCGGGGTCATCAGCTGCTCCTTAGAGCTGCCGGTTTGGAAATCTGACTGTCCAGGCTGACGCTCAGCAAAAACCATAGTTTTAGCTGGATTCAGAACCCAACACGGGGACCCTGACATTGGAATGACTCCACTGGGGGCGTGCCTCCTGATACCCACAAGAAACGGCTGCTGCTCTCTGTCCCATGAAAGAAGTCCTTGTACTCCCCAGTGATAGTTGGCACACTGCCCCTTTCACATACCCAACGAACCGTCATCTTGGATGTAACAAATTAGTACTTTCTCAGAATAATAATAAGAGCAGGCATGAAAACTCCATTGTTTTTATTTGGAAATGAAGTAACTCATTTTAGCTGAGTGACTTTCAGTGTAACACCCCGGGCCAAAAAAAAAAAAAAAAAAAATTCTTTTCTGCAAAGAATGGTCAATTTTAGGAGAGAAATGACACATGTTTTACTGTAAAAAATCAAAGTCAAAAGAATAGGAAAAAAAATGACATTCATTGTAGAGTAATTAAAAAGAAAACCAGGAGTTCAAAGGAAATACAAATATAGATAAGTGATATGTCCATTCAGAGTACAATTAGAGAAATAAGATCAGAAATGAATGCACGGTGGAGTTGATATTAGGTTAAGATCTGTCATGTGTCTTTTCTGCTTATAATTAAAAAAATAGGAGTTCTAAAAAATGATCACGCATATTAAAAATGATTAAATGGGGAAGAGTTAAAAACTAGAGTAACACAAACATGTTTTCTTATGTTAATGAGCATCAAATTTTACTTTCAGTTTTCAACCAGATTTCTTTCACCTCTGTGTATGTGAGTGAGTACTTATTCACACTCGAGAATTTGTTTTTTTTTTTATTTTTTTTACTATGTTAGTAAGAAAAGGAAAAACTTAATATTTACAAATTTGCAGATGAGCCAAATCTACTTCCAAATAGAGTTATACAATTTATAGCAAATACCTTTCCTCATTCCAAACAGTCACCACACATCTTTCAGTGTCAAGAACTCTGTAAAGCATGATCAGTAGTATTGTCAGGGGCCTCATGAGAGTCCCAGATGAGGGTTAACTGAGATTTGAATAGCAGATTATATTTTTTAAAGCAGGTAGTAAGTTAAAATTAGAAGTGCCAAGAACTATGAAGAAATAAAGCAAATACATATTGTCAGTATTTCTAGATATTGCCAATATATGTCAGCCCCAAAATATCATCTAGAAATCAAAACAATCGGTACTCAATTCTGCCTTCCTTCAAGGTCTGATCTTTTGAAACAAATCATGATATTTTATGTTAAAGTGTACTACAAATTTAGTAAACTTTCTGGTTCAAATGAGTTCAAGAATATGTCATTATAGATGGAGACAGTCCTGAAAAGGCAGCCAAGCGTGACTAAAAAGATCACTCTTTTACACAAAAAAATAGCCTTCTTATTTTACTCTTTGTTGAAAAGACATTTGGCCAGCCACAGGGGAAATACATAATCTACTTTTATATTCAAATAATTTATTTGAAAAATCTATGCCTACAATGACCCTAAAACAGTTTTGGAGTGAATATATAGATGACATGGATTCATGTGACCACCATTGCCTTGCTTTCATGTGCTGACCATGGTTTTGGCAAATTTTCTTAGGGGAGGAAAACACGTTTCTAACTATTTAACAAAATTTGCCATTGAATAAAATTATAGCTGGAATGAAATCCACAGAATAAACACAGTGGATTTCTGTAAATAATTTTATGCCTCGGCTGTGAATACTGCAGTTAGTTTCATACAACAGTCTATCAATGTAACCTAATAGAGATTCCAACACACAATCTATCTGGTAACAACATGTCAAAAATTATGCCATCCCAATTTGCCTTTTTTTTTTATGACAGGAAGCAACACTCAAACATTTCAGGATCTGCAAAAGCTCCATCCACACAGATGTACTCTTTCCAGTGTGGGGGGCTTTTGTTTCAGTGTGTTGCAGCTCAGGATGGTTTTGTGCTCCGTAGGCTCTGGTTGAACTTCGCCTTGAAATACCTCCCCACCTCCAGCCTCAGGAGCCACAGAAGACACCTGCACCAGAGGACGTCCACGCATTCGCTTTAAGATGCCCTCGCTTTCATTCGGTTGCTCACTGTTCACAATTACATAACAGCAGAGAACATCACACACTGAGGAGGAAAGGCTTAAAGCAATTAGTTTCCTCCTAAGCATGTTAGCCCTCCTTGTTTAGGGTTTAAAAAAAAAAACAGGCAATCATACAATGAATCTTAAGCAGCTACACAAAGCATTTACCAAACTGTTTCTACATTCTTAATTTTCTCCCATGGCTACACACACAGGAATGCAGCTAATGGCTTCCCAACCACGTCCTAAAATTTCAGATCACCAGGAAGATCTAGAAAGTTTGCTTTGCTTTACACCTGTTCTCTCTCTCTCTGTCTCTCTCACTGGCTGACTTTTCAAGATACAAAGAAGATGTCTCCAGTTTGAACACAGAAGACCCCAAACGGAAAACATGGAAAATGTCCACTCTGCTCTTGCGCATTCCGGGGGACCTCCATAGCCTGCGCTCTCCCAGCAGAGCGGAAAGAGTATCTGTCATTTCAGGACAAAGGAACTAATTCATGGGGGAGGGGAGACCACACACCAGTTATAAGGTTTGTTCAGTTTACAAGAAAACTATTGTCAGGGCTTTGTTGATTCATTATGAATGACCCGCGTGACAAGTCACAAGTGGCCACCCCCTGGCTGAGCTCCCCAGCCTCCACTGGGCTAATTGCTAGTTAAGGAACGTGGACCTGTGAGCGCACGAGATGGCTGGGCACACATGAGCCATCGGGTTGAGGACTGGATGAGACCGTGGCTGTGGTACCCAGGGAGACCCTGCACAACGGGGCAGGACTTGCTTTGGGGGAACAAACTCGCTGTGAAGAACCAAATTCCACTAGAGGGAGTGAAACCACCTGGGGAGGATCACGGGCATGCTAACTGTGCTGGGTCCGCTTTTAGGGCATTTCCGTTTCTTCTTGTGTTTCCACTACAAAAATGGGACTAAAGTAGTTTTGTTTTTTTTTTTTTTAAAGGAAAATCACCTTAAAATCCTTTGTTGGAAAAATGCTATACAGTGCACAAGTATTATTATCTTCCTGGTCCATTGAACCTTTGTACTTTTTTCCCTCTGTCCTGAGGGAAATAATAAATTGACATATTTTTCTATCATCAGAGATCCTTTTAAGACCACAATGTGAGTGCACTCCAGTACGCCTCACACTTACCCCATTAAAACACACACACAACATGGGCACAAAGGACAGACGGGATTTGCTGTTGTACAACATGGGTGCTCCTGCCTCACCTGGCAGGCAGCAGGATGGAAGCGTGCCACACACAAAGCCCTACGGACCGGCCCAGCCACATCCAAGGGGAAACTGTGCTCTGTGGGAGAGCGCGTAGATTGCAAGTGGACGTCAGCTCCGAGTTCCCTTACCCTGAGCACTGACCAGTGTCGTTGTGTTGATTTAGCTGGAAACACAGTAATCTGTTCCTCTTGTGACACCATCATAGTAGCATTGGCAGTTTCTTTCTTTCTTTTTTCTTTTTTTCTTTCTTTCTTTCTTTCTTTCTTTCTTTCTTTCTTTCTTTCCTTCTTTCCTTCTTTTTTTCCTTCCTTCCTTCCTTCCTTCCTTCCTTCCTTCCTTCCTTCCTTCCTTCCTTCCTTCCTTCCTTCCTTCTTTTCTCTCTTTCTTTCCTTCTCTTTCTTTTTCTTTATGGAAGATAGGCTTAACAATAAGCCTAGGGCTGGACAGATGGCTTAGCCGTTAAGGTGCTTGCTTGCGAAACTCAAGGACCCAGGTTTGATTCCCCAGTAAGCCAGATGCACATGGTGGCTCATGCATCTGGAATTTGTTTGCAGTGGCTAGAGGTCCTAGAGTGCCCATTCTCTCCCTTCCTCTCAAATAAATAACTAAATAATTTAAAAAAAAATAAGCCTAGACCTGCATCATGAAGTTCTTTGGTTATCAGAGTAGGAAAGGAATCTTCCACTTCATGTTTCTTGAGTTCCATCAGCTATGGGACAGTGTTTTAAGGTACTGGAAAAATTAAGGTAAGGAAATCAGCACCTGTAGAGATTGGTCACTGATGGAATGCTATTGGTCAACCTCTGTGGAGGACAACTTGGCAACTTCTTCCATGTCCTGGCCTTAGTAATTTATCCTATGGTTCTGACCCAACATGTATAACACTGTCAAGTTGTGCATTGTAGTATTGATGCAAGTTAAAAATTTGGAAGTACCTTAAGCATCCATGGACTGGGGACTGCCTATTGTGTTGCGAATATGCAAGAAGACAGTTAACATACAAAAGAAAAAGGAATGAAGAATTGATAAAGTGTCTAAAGAGAAGGTGTTTCTTCTCTCTCATTCTGTTTTCTTTTTCCTTCCTTTTTTTTTTTTAAATCACATGAATCCCAGCTTGGTCTCAAACTATGCAGCCAAGAATGATCTTGGACTTCTGATCCACCTGCCCCAATCTCATGAACGCTGGGATTCCAGACCTTGGTCACCATTCCTGGTTTATGTGCTACATAGAATCAAAGCAAGGGCCTTGAAGGACTCTACCAGCTGAGCAACATCTCCAGCCCAAACTTTTATTTATTTATTTATTTATGTTTGGCTTTTCAAGGCAGGGTCTCACTCTAGCGCAGGCTGACCTGTAATTCACTATGTAGTCTCAGGGTGGCCTTGAACTCACGGTGATCCTCCTACCTCTGCCTCCGTAGTGCTGAGATTAAAGGCATGTGCCACCACATCCAGCAAGCCCAAACTTTTAAGTTTCCTAGTTAGCTTTGAGGTTTTGTATGGGTTTATTAGTTAATATGAAGTACTGGGCTCAATCAGCTACACTTCCCTAGAGCCACAGGCATTTCTAGCCTGTAGGTATTAACAGAATTCAAAGATAAAACAATACAACATTTTATCCTCTTGTGATATCTTACATGTGAGAGAGTATATTAACCAGCAGAAGCAGCTCATGCTTTACTGAGTATTTTAAGATACACACAAGGTTTTGTACAATAGAGAGCTTCTCAGAGTCTTCAGGATTTCATGGCCCCCAAGAAAAATATAGATATCTGAATGGGTTAGGAAACCTTTCCCTTTATGTTGCCCTCTTGTAGCTTTGCCAACAATATTAGCTACTAGAGGTGCAGAAGAGATCTCTAGAAAATCCTGCTTAACTCTGCTTAAACCAGAGTTTCCTCCATGTTTCTGATTGGCTCTTTTCTTTCTCAGTATAGAGCTTTATTTCTACTTCAAGGAACTGCTGGTTCAGGGTGAATGGCTTGATACTGGTTTAGTAACAAGTTCCCTTAAAAATAAACATGCTTCTTGGTGTTACTATTATCATTATTTACTGAGCACTTTCAACATAAGAACTTTCTCAGTTGCTTTATAAGAACAGCATCACTTAATTCTCTTCATAGCCCTAATGCTGTGAATATCACTGTAATCTACATTTCACAGATGAAGAAAATGAGGCCTTGAGAAATTAAGAAACTTGCTTAAAGTCAAGCCATCCAATCATCATTGAGTAGTACTCAGGATGCAACTGTTTCTGTCTGATTATAGAGATCTGTCCTCCACTTCTTGCCTGGGAGTACAGAGTAGTTGTTGGTGATATGTGAATCTTCATTTAGCTTTTAAAGGCTGAATGAATACCATCCTCGGGGCCCATGGGTGGGAGCATCTGGGAGAAGGAAACGGTATGTTGCTTCTTCCCACAAATCTCCCTTTAGACACTCGGAGCTCTCTCTAGGCAAGGCTCAGTCTCTTTACCTGGCAAATGGACATAGTCATACTTCTCAGGGTTTACTGTTGAGCTGGAAGGAAAATTCAGGTGTGTCAGCACCGCAATAGTACGGTGTTCAGAAGCCCTTCTCTCACGTACACAGAGCGATGACAGTGACCTGAGCTATGCGCCTCCTGTGTCAATTGGCTCACAAGAAAACACTGGAGTGAAAATGCCATCTATACCACTCATGTGAATCTTTTATAACAGCTTAACACTTAGAAAACATGTTAAGTGCTATATGGAGTTGTGGTTTAGTGTATGTGTGTGTGTGTGTGTGTGTGCACATGCACACATGTGCGGAGGCCAGAGGACAACCTCGATATTGTTTCTCTCAGTCACCATCCACCATTTTCAATTTTATTTATTTATGAGAAAGAGGCAAATAGAGAGGAAACGAGAGGGAGAGCGAAACAGAATGGGCATGCCAGGGCTTCTCACCACTGCAGACAAACTCCAGGTGAACATGCCACCTTGTGCAACTGGCTTTATGTGGGTACTGGGGAATCAAACCCAGGTTGTTAGGCATTGTAGGCAAGTGCCTTAACCATGGAGCTTCTCTCTCCAGCTCTCACTATCCACAATTTTTTTGAGACAGGGTTTCTCACTGGCCTGGAGCTAGACTGGCTGGTCAGTGAGTCTTAGGGATCCTATTCTTTCCACCTGCCCAGTGCTGGGACGTTGGGTGTTCACCACCGCACTTGGCGTTTTACACAGGTCCTGGGGACTGAAGTTCATGCTTGCCAGGCAAGTGCTCACTCACCAAGCCATCACTCAAGCCTTGGTTTTGTATTTTTATCATGTCTTCACTTGAGGCAGCTTCTAAGGCCAAGGCAGACCGCTGTCCCCTCTGCTGACACCAGGCTGTCCAGTTCCAGAAAGCCTGCTGTCTGCAAGAAAACCTTCGTTCTGGGCTGGAGAGATGGCTTAGCGGTTAAGCACTTGCCTATGAAGCCTAAGGACCCCGGTTCGAGGCTCGGTTCCCCAGGTCCCACGTTAGCCAGATGCACAAGGGGGCGCACGCGTCTGGAGTTCGTTTGCAGAGGCTGGAAGCCCTGGCGCGCCCATTCTGTCTCTCTCCTGCTATCTGTCTTTCTCTCTGTGTCTGTCGCTCTCAAATAAATAAGTAAAAATTAAAAAAAAAAAAGAAAACCTTCATTCCTTCACCCATAGCACAGTCACATGATTCTCGACTCCAAGTCCTCTGAGCAACACTCCCGAGACCTTTTTATAAGCTCTAGTCTGTGGTATTTTGCCATAGCAGTCCAAGCACACTAATTAAAGAATTGAAATCATGTGTCTTTATGTAACATGCTCTGAAGACCCTGTCAACTTTCTACAGTTTTCAATACAAATATATAACAACCATCTATATATGTCACAAAATAGTAATTATGCTATGTATACTGATTAACCATTTTGTTAAAAATGCTAACATGGAGCCGGGCGTGGTGGCTCACGCCTTTAATCCCAGCACTCAGGAGACAGAGGTAGGAGGATTGCCATGAGTTCGAGGCCACCCTGTGACTCCATAGTGAATTCCAGGTCAGCCTGGACTAGAGTGAGACCCTACCTCGAAAAACCAAAAAAAAAAAAAAAAAAAGCTAACATGGCCAGGTGTGTGGCTCATGTCTTTAATCCCAGCACTTGGGAGGCAGAGGTAGGAGGACCATCATGAGTTCAAGGCCACCTGAGACTACATAGTGAATTCTAGGTCAGCCTGGGCTGGAGTGACACCCTATCTCAAAAACCAAAAAAAAAAAAAAAAAAAAAAAAAAAAATGCTAACAGGGAAGCTGGAGAGATGGCTTAGCTGTTAAGATGCTTGCCTGCAAAGCCAAAGGACCCAAGTTTGATTCCCCAGGACCCATGTAAGGCAGATACACAAGGTGACCCATGTGTCTGGAGTTCATTTGCAGCCATTGGAGGCCCTGAAATTCCTATTCTCTTTCTCTTTATCTGCATGTCTTTCTCTTCCTCTCTCTCTTTCAAACAAATAAATTTTTTTTAAAAAATGCCAGCATGGTATGGTGAACATTTTCCTGTCAGTGCCTTTTCTTCTTTTATTTATTTATTTTTTTATTTAGGAGCATACTTTGTATGGACACATCATGTGTTGGTACCATCTTTTCCCTCTTCTGTGTCCCCATTCCACTGAGGGCTCTTCCCCAGAGGGATTGCTGGTATTCCCCATGGGGGTTGTGGCTTATGCAATAGATGACTAGAGCTTGGCCCTTCTGTGTGACAGTCAGCTCTGTGCACTAGATCACTAGTGCTTATCCCCTGTGCCTCACTAGGCTGTGTGGCTCTGTTCATCATCTTCTCTTCCCCACTCACCCTCCCCAACAGCCTGCGGTGACCATCACATGCCCCCCTCCTGTGAGTTCACCTTTCTTAGTTTCCATGTTTAAATCAGATCAGGCATCATCTAGCTCTCTGTGCCTAGCTTTTGGGAAATGACATCAGTGTGTTGAGGGGACAGCTGCCTGCCCATGTCCCTTGCAGCACTCTTTATAAGTTCCCATCATCACGTGGATGGGTAAAGCAAGCATGGCACGCGACAAGATGGAATCTTCTCATCCTTTGAACGTGCCAGGGTTACATCAGTGCAGCAGAAATGAGCCAGGCCCTTGCTATTTTTGAATGAGAATTTAGTAACACACAAATTCATGAGCTCTTTCCAGTCCTCACCTACTCCCTTGCTCAACCTACCTTCATGGTCTTGTCTAGCTAATGGGTGCCACCTGTTACTCAAAGCCTGCCATCCACTGTTGGACAAATTGACTTCCCTTCTATGTGGCTCAATTTACACGCTCACTGGATGGACGTAACATTACACTCTTCCTAATTTTGTTTGAGGCTCAATGAGTTATTATGTAGAAAAATTGTAGGCAAGGTTTGCCTGAACCTGAGGAATTTACTGGCTAATGTCCTGTCACCTAATGTACAGTCTCTCTTGCAGTACTCGACAAATCCATACACAATTCAACTTGCTCTTTAGGAGAATGTCCACTTCTAAAATCTCCAAGTGTGTCAGGCATGGTGGTGCACACCTTTAATCCCAGCACTCAGGAGTTCAAGGCCACCCTGAGACTACTTAGTGAATTCCAGGTCAGCCTAGACTAGAGTGAAACTCTACCTCAAAAAAAAAAAAAACAAAAAATCCCCAAGTGTGGGCCTGGAGAGATGGCTTGGCGGTTAAGGCCTTTGCCTATAAAGGCAAAGGATCTCTGTTCAGCTCTTCAGGACCCATATAAGCCAGATGCACAAAGGGGTGCATGCAACTGGAGTTCCTTTGCAGTGGCTGCAGGCCCTGGTATGCCCATTCTCTCCCTATCCTTCTCTGCCTCTTTCTATCCCTCAAATAAATAAATTATATATATATAAATGAAATCCTCAAGTGGGTTGCATAGGTTAGACTTCGGAAGGGATGACAGAGAAATCTAAAGTAGTGCACAGCACAAGGTGACCCAACTGCATCACACTCACCTTGGCAGTATGTGAAGGATGCTGAGCCCAGATAACCTGGACAAAGCAACACAGGGCAGAGCCCAGGAAAATGCATTTTTAACCAGCTCCCAGGTTATTAAGCACAATAAGGTTGGGGACTACTTATTAGCGTCTAAAGCCCTAGGTCTGCTGATGAGAGAATAAGGCCATAAAAGGTTAAATAATTCTTCCTAGATGACAGTAGGAAAAAAAAAATACTCATTTAGTTTGTGGAGTGAAAGCATTGCAGTATCTCACATCGCCAGTGAAACAGAAATGACTTCGAGGGTGCTCGGGTGAGGCCGCCATTCCAGGCTTTTGTGCTGGAATAAAAGAAGAATGAAGCTCAGATCATGCTTAAAATGCGATTCCAGATCTGTTGGCAGAAAGATTGATCAAAGTTCGACCTAATTGTGGCGTCTCATTGATGGTCCGAACATGAATCCCGATGGAGAATCGATCTGTCACTGAACAGCAACTGACACCCCTGCACCCACCCTGCCCCGGCAGGACAGAGCAGCCCACGTCTTCCGAAGACACTTCTAGTTCATCTTGTCCATTTAATTTTAACTTTCCTCTTCTGGCAGAAGACTCGCTGTTGAGGCGGGGATAGAAACGAGTCTCCTTCCTTTGGAACTACATGAAGAAATTTTGTTTTATTTTATTTTAGGGGTGAGCGGATATGTGGGTTGAGGAAAAGAGTTCCTGTGTAATTACTTCTGAGATAGATATTTCCACTTGAGGAAAAGCCACACATGAAAATGAAGTCCATTCTTAATAAATCAGGCTATTCATTTTATTCAAGGACTACATCTATTTTTAAAAACGAACATGTTGATTCTGAAGTCAAGCACACAGTGGTATTAGACAGCCACACCCACTGATGAAATTGTGTTATTGGAACGGATGTCCAACTTTAAATAAACAAAATTAAGAGCTTTCTAAAACAGATGATACTTGGGTGAAACATGTGATATATTTCCTGAATGAAGAAAAGATGAAGACAGTTATCCATAACTGTTACTTAGGGGAAAAAAAAAAACACAGTGTCTGCTGATATTTCAATATCACTTATAGAACATTTTAAGAGAAAAGAAAAAAGGTACACAGTGAAAATGGGTCCCCATGTCTTGTATTTTTTAAAATTATTTCTTTGTTCACTTTTTATTTATTTGAGAGTGACAGACACAGTGAGAAAGGCAGACATTGAGAGAGAGAGAGAGAATGGGCACGCCAGGGCCTCCAGCCACTGAAAACGACGAACTCCAGATGCATGCTCCCCCTTGCGCATCTGGCTAACGTGGGTCTTGGGGAATGGAGCCTCGAACCCGAGTCCTTAGGCTTCACAGGCAAGCGCTTAACCACTAGCCCATCTCTCCAGCCCTTTTTAAATTTTTTGAAAAGAAAATTTTCCCATGTCTTATATCTTGATTGGTGGCGTTGCCCCCGGGTGTCAGTGGGCGCACTTGAGAGGCGGTGCCATCCACACATGCCCACGTTGGGCCTGGCAGCTGTTGATAACGTGTATATTCGGCCGCCTCTCCCTCTCTCGCATGCTCAGAGCGGAATCACGGTGAACTTTGGCGGTTTTCTTGCTGCACCAGAAGCCCCATGACTGAGCACAAGTGTGCTGATCACAAGCGACAGAGCGCTGCGCGCCCCACTGGGAACCATTCACTCCTGCCTTTCCCCCACCTCCATCTCCACCCTTGCCACCTTCCCCATCGTGTCACCTAGCTCCTTCTTCCCGACACAGCCTGCAGGAGCTGCTGCTTGACACTGAAGTTGTCACCTAAGCTGAAAAAAAAAAAAAGCCGAGATGCCCCAACATCGCGTCTCTGCTATGCATGCGGCAGAAGTTAACAGCTCCGTTTTAATCCTAAGATCTGAAAGATTATGGTTCTCATTAGCTACGAAATTTATCATTATCTGTTTCTCCAATGATGGGGATATGAAACTTCTTAAAACTTTCATTAGTGTATATTTATTATACAAAAGGAGAGCTTTCAGTATGAACTTTTCATGAGTATAACACGTGCTTTGGACTATAATCGCCTCTAGTTATCTGCCCCATCCCACTCTCTTTCCAGTTTCCTTTCTACTTTCATGTCAAATGAGGGAAGAGAGAACTACTGTTAACTAGAGATCTGGACTCTACATATCCATCTCTACATTTTAGTACTAGACTTCACTATTAAACTAGACCCAATGTGAGGTCTGCTATTTAGCTGCTTTCCTGCCTCAGTGCTATGTCTGCCAAACAGATACATCCTCTACATGTGATTGAAATGTTTTCGAACCTACCTCATCTCCTAATGCAACCCATCTTCATAGTAAGACACATTCTTCAATTTGTCAAAATATTTTTCAAATTTCACTTTGGCCAACAAATTTTTTTGTGCATTTTTATTTATTTATTTGAGAGCAACAGACAGAGAGAGAAAGGGGGAGAGAGAGAGAGAGAGAGAGAGAGAGAGAGAGAGAGGGAGAGAGAGAGAGAGAGAGAGAAAGGGAGCACCAGGGCTTCCAGCCACTGCAAACAAACTCCAGATGCATGTGCCCCCTTGTACATCTGGCTTACATGGGTCCTGGGGAATCAAATCTTGAACCAAGGTCTTTAGGCTTCACAGGCAAGTGCTTAACAGCTAAGCCATCTCTCCAGCCCCAATTTTTGGTTATTACCCAGCTCAATAAGCATGTCATTCTGCATTAAGGTCATAGACACAATACTAAACATCCTAGGATAAATCCTGGAAAGATATTCAGCATGCTGAGATTGGCAATGTGCACTGAAGATAACTGTTTTAGTCAACATACTAATCAACTTTGCCCTCCTGATTTCTTTTCTTTTTTTTCTTCCTTCCTTCCTTTCTTTCTTTCTTTCATTTATTTATTTATTTTTTGTTGTTGTTATTGTTTTGTTTTGTTTTGAGGTAGGGTCTCACTCTAGCTCAGGCTGACCTGAAATTCACTATGTCTCAGGGTAGCCTTGAACTCATTGTGATCCTCCTACCTCTGCCTGCCCAGTGCTGGGATTAAAGGTGTGTGCTGCCATGCCTGGCTACCTTCCTGATTTCTTTATTTTCTTTCTCTTTTGTTTTCTTCCTTTCTTCCTTCTCTTGTTCTTCTTCAGTGTTGGGGGGCGGGAAACAATGTATCACTATGTCGCTCAGACTGGCCTCAAACTTGTGATATTCCTGCCTCAGCCTTCTGAGTGCTGCAATGATGGGAAAATACAATGACACCCTGCAATTTTGCCAGTTTTCATATCCGTAAGTTGCATAAAGAAGAAAAATTGTCAAAGTCTGTGTGCTTTGTTTCTGACTTCAGTATCAGCTCATGCATATACTGTAGGGGCCAGGGAATGAGCCTGATGAAATCCAGTGATCTTTGTAAATATCGGTTGCTGATGTCCATGCCATGGCTGTGGCGATATACTAAGTCCAAAATACTCAGAGCTTGGCAGAAGCTAACTTTTTTCTAGAGTGTTTGACAAATATTTTTCAGACAATTTAACAATCTGTCATGCTGTTGTCTTATGACATATGGGCATAGATTAAAATTATTTAATTATTCACTTAATGGCTATATATTTAATTGGAAATCTTAGACAAAATATGCAGTCAAATGAAGAGAAAAAAGCGGTTTCTTGGACATTTAATAGTGAAACAGGATTTCATGATAAGCAAAAATTAAAATTGACAATTATAGTCCTTTGACACGTTATCTAACGTATTATGTTAGAGAGGCTCTACTTATAAAAAAATCATCCATACCTGAATTATAAATCAAAAACTTAAAAATAATTTAATTTACTTTCAAATAATAAGTAATCTTTGAAGGAAAAAACCTATAGCAATTTATTTTTTTTATGAAAGTGGGTATTTGTAGTTACTTTATCATTCACTTTTTTTCAGTAAAAGGGAAATTAAACTATTACAGGACACCTTGTTAAGTAATTATATAGCAACATCATGGTGCAATTAAATAGCCATCAGTCCCTGCAGCTGAGAAATTTCAGGTAATTATTCAAAGATAATTTAATAGGAGAATTACTGTATTCAAGCAAGGATTAGCTAGTAATCTACCTCAATTAAAGCACCCAATTAATTTCAGAACCTCGATAACAGTTGCCTTTGGCAAAACGATCCTTTCCCCTCATTTGATCCTACATAAGCAATATTCCTTAAACATTGTATAAAATTAATTTACTTCTTCTAAAAGTATTGTCTATTAATAGCAGTCTCCTGAGAAATTAAACAAATGTAAGTGTAACAACTACCTCTTTCCCTCTCTCACTTGTGACTTCTTCCCAGCCTCCTGGGAAGAAATAGAACAAGGCTGAATACAGCTGATCTGGACATTGGAGCATCAAATTCCTGTTTTCATCACAAACCACAGAAAAACTTGCTAGTGGTGGAAGTTCATAGGAGGCTTTTGTTGTCAAGATTAATGAACTCATGGGACAAGCCATGGCTGAGAACTGTGTCCCTGGGACAATGTGGTGGTGGTGGGGGGGCGGGGAGGAG
Source organism: Jaculus jaculus (assembly GCF_020740685.1). Taxonomy (NCBI): domain Eukaryota; kingdom Metazoa; phylum Chordata; class Mammalia; order Rodentia; family Dipodidae; genus Jaculus; species Jaculus jaculus. Next base: position 92,130,322 of record NC_059112.1, on the reverse strand, counting down.
ATAGCAAGAGGAAAATATGCCCTAGTGAACACAGTGGTAAGGGGATGGAGATAACAAGATGTATGGAGTTTGTTCAGATTCCTTCATGGTTTCTCCTTATCTTCATGCTCAACAGAAAAACCCTAAGCTTGCAAATGCATAGAAGAAAGTTCTGGGTTGTCCAGAAGGCTGCTAATTTTAGGAAATCTTCGCAGTTTCGAATCTCTCAGATCACAGCCCTGATGGGATTTTCATCTGCAGTTGAAGCATGCCTGAAGTGAGGTAGATCCCATAGCCTCTCTGAGCCCTCAGACAAGGAGGTGCGCAGCCACACACCCAAGAGACATATTTAGGACACACCTAAGAGACTGTTCCCAGCCCAGAACCATTGTCATCCTCACTGAGGTCTCACACTAGGTATAACAGATAGGCCCATATGGCGAGAGTTTTGAACTCACTGCCTCAAGACTGAATTAAATAAGGCTAGTGTTAATGGCAAAAGTCCCTGGGGTTGGGTGTGTGTATTATCAGATGGTTAGAAAGGCCAAAGCTCACAAGTGCATTGTCTTTGGCCATCATTTTCAGAGCTCTGAAAGCTCTCACCTCAGCTGTGGATAAGAAAAGAATGTGTAGATGTCCAAGATGTGACGAAGAGATTATTGCAAGTTCATCTCTCCACCTCTTCACTCATCAACATCTGTCTTTCTTTCTTTCTTTTTTTAAATTATTTTTTATTTATTTATTTGAGAGAGAGAGAGAGAGAGATAATGGACGTACCAGGGCCTCCAGATGCTGCAAATAGAACTCCAGACACATGAGCCACCTTGTGCATCTGGCTTACGTAGGGCCTGGGGAATCAAGCCTGGGTCCTTTGGCTTTGTAGGCAGGGGCCTTAACCGCTGAGTCATCTCTTCAGCCGCTGTCTTTGTCTCCTTCACTGTATTCTCTGATTGACCCTAGAGATACAAATTATTCCAATTCTGACCTACTGTGTTCTTGGAAGCCTGCTTCTGATATGTCACTGAAGCCGCAGCTGCAGGTGACAAGTCTCCAGCCGCACTCAGTCTCCCGGGACCCCACTCAACCCAGCCCTCATGTGGTATGCTAGAGGCAATGACTGCCCAAGGTCACTGGGTTGGAAGTGTGTTGTTCAGGGCACGGACTGAGACGAGATGAGCCAGGTCAAGCAGGCAATGAGTTAGTCCTTTCTGGTTTTTTTTTTTTTTTTTAAATATTTTTGTTTATTTTTATTTATTTGAGAGTGACAGAGAGAGAAAAAGAGAGAGAGAGAGAGAGAGAGAGAGAGAGAGAAAGAATGGGCACACCAGGGCCTCCAGCCACTGCAAACAAACTCCAGAGACACTTGCGCCCCCTTGTGCATCTGGCTAATGTGGGTTCTGGGGAATCAAGCCTTGAACCAGGGTCCTTAGGCTTCATAGGAAAATGCTTAACCACTAAGCCATCTCTCCAACCCCTGTTTTTTTTTTTTTTTTTTTTTGGTGTGTGTGTGTGTGTGTGTGTGTGTGTGTGTGTGTACAGGATGACATTGTTGCCTTGCATGCAGTTAATTTCTCATCACTGTATAAGTAACCAGTTAGTGATTATACTCCTAGTGTTTAATCCACAGATTTATTAATTCTTTCCATAGTTAAAAGTGTGCTCCGCAGAATGTGTAATTACATCCTTTCACTTTGGCCAGCTTTCCGGGAGCTGAGGCACAAGTTGGATTTCTACTTTAAGCTATGTCGTCTGTATAATCAGCAGAAAACATTTTCAAATACTGTTTAAAAGTAGCTAAGTACTTTACAACATTAATGTTGCTTTTTGTTAGGGTTTTGGCAATTCATGAGAAAAAAATGCTTTTGGTCATGCACATAGTTGCCCTTTCATCTATGAATTTCAAATCTTGTGGTTTCCAGGTGAAAGACTGAGAATGGATTCAGTACTGTTTCCTGTTTGCAACTGACGCAGCAAGATGACACACCCAAGATGCCTGGTATTCTAATGTGCCCGGCACCTGTGGGGTTCACAGTGTATCTATTACATGACTGAGCCTTTTTGCCTTTTCCCTCAGTACCAGGCTCCATTCTTTTTTTAAAATTTTTTTTGTTCATTTTCATTTATTTATTTGACAGTGACAGGCAGCGAAAAAGAGGCAGAGACAGAGAGAGAAAGAGAGACTAATGGGTGCATCAGGGCCTCCAGCCACTGCAAACGAACTCCAGATGTGTGCACCCCTTGTGCATCTGCCTAACGTGGGTCCTGGGGAATCAAGCCTTGAACCAGGGTCCTCAGGCTTCACAGGCAAGCACTTAACTGCTAAACCATCTCTCCAGCCCATTTTTTTTTAAATTATTAACTTATTTGACAGAGGAAGGTGGTGGGGAGAGAGAGAGAGAGAGAGAGAGAGAGAGAGAGAGAGAGAGAGAGAGAGAGGGAGCACACCAGGGCCTCCAGCCGCTGTAAACAAACTCCAGACATGTGTGCCTCCTTATGCATCTGGCTAACGTGGGTCCTGGGGAATCAAACCTGGGTCCCTTGGTTTTGCAGGCAAACACCTTAACCACGAAGCCATTCCTCTAGCCCCCAGGCTCTATTCTTTATGTGTTTTCAATGCTCTAGTCAGTATGGAGTTAAACCATTCATTTAAATAAAGTTGCATTCACCACTGACCAACACGCAATGTTCCCTGTTACACTGCTATGAACCAGAAGGAAAGATTAGCCTCCTGAAATAAACAGGTAAAAACACCAGCTTCAATGTTCTCTATTTCAGTTTATTTGGATTGGAAGAATTGAAGAGATAAAACAAAAAGTAAACTAAAGGAGAGAATATGAAAACTACCAAAGGCAAACCAATCGGGTTGCCTTCCACAAAGGAACTTATTCACACGAATAAATCAAAGAGGCTCAAGGGACAACTTGCAAGAACTTCTGCTTTGTCACTTATGTCGCTTTACCAGTAATGGGCCACAGTTACTGCCTGAAGCTTGAACCTACTGACAGCCAGCGTCAAGTCATGCACTAACAAGCCCTCCACACCGGGCATCCCCAGCACCCCACCACCCAAGGGCCTGAAGCACGCAGGTATGTCTCTAAAAACAGCAAGCTGTCCAGAGGATCGAATTCGCTATCTTGGTGCCTTGCTACTTCAATGATTACTGCTTTGAGAGGTAAGTTACCTGTAATTTTCTTTTAGAATTAAAGATGCTGTGTTTCGTTTCCTTCACCTGTCCTGGGACTCTATTATTAATCACATTTTAGGAAAATCCTTCAGAAGACTTAATGAAAATTATTCAAGCCCACGTAGAGTTTTCCACTGCGGGACACTCTCTATGTCCCTTAAATAAAGAAGGCCATAATTGATTAATAAAAAGCAAAGTCATTTTGGTATTAATATGATTCCCTGGGTTGCCCCATAATCACACCTAGCAGGCCAAACGTGGTATTGCTCAATTACCCACCCAAGTAAGTCATCTGCAAATCAACAAACCCATAAGGGGATTTCAGCATTTCCCATCTGTTAATCCAGGATAAATGCTTGCAAGGAGTTGGCAAAACCCTGGCCCTTTCACATTTTGAGTTTCTTGGTTTGTGAAAAGTGCTTTAAAGCAGAGTTTTCTAAATTATTTCATATATAAGATCATTTTCCTTAATGCAATAGCGCTGTAACTACACACAGCAAAACACAACATTGCCTAGTACCTACATAAAAATATTTAGAGACTCAAATTTTTCAAGTGGCTCCAAGCGGCTTGGCATGGCCCATGGTGCTATGTTCTCTTTGATCTGTTGGGGAAATCTCTGTAACTGAACTTTTCAGACCACGATAGATCCTGTGTGAAAACAAGGCTCAGGTCAGGGATCTACTGTGCTCATCCTTCTGGCCTCAAGTGTCTCCAGCCGCTGTAGGTACAAAAACCAAACACCTAATCTCCACCCTAACTCTGTCTCTCTTGCTAAAAACATGACAAGAAAGGAGGCCTGTAGTTACCTGAAGAACAGCCCCAATGATAAATCGCTCTTCAAAGGTGGCCTTTTCTAAGTGTCATTTTTCTAAGTTCTCTCTTCAGCCTGATCTCCTCAGAGATGGTGATTCTGCTATGTAGGATTTTGAAAGTTTATTGTCACTTTCATCAAACCCATTTACTTTTATTAAACATCACTAATTCCTTTAAATTTCCTACAGCAGACTTGGGGTATTTTTATCTTCTCAATACTGAAATTATCACATTCAGTACTTGAAGTGAAAGACAACAAGGCAAATAGCATAATTGGCATGTGATTTTAAATAATTTTATTTTTATTTATTAGAGAGAGAGAGAATGGGCATGCCAGGGCCTTCAACCTTTGCAAACAAACTCCAGACACATTTGTGCATCTGGCTTATGTGAGTCCTGGAGAATCGAACCTGGGTCCTTTGGCTTTGTATTCTTGCCAGCCAAGCATGTGATTTTAAATAAAGGAGCACATACATCTCCATAGCAGATTTTGTAGAAGATGCAAAGAATGAAAAAATGGGCTTTCATGAATATACTGTGTGTATGTGTGAGTGTGTGTGAGTGTGTGTTCCTATGCATATGGGCCCATGTACAGGCATTTGGAGGCCAGAAGTTGACTTCTTTCTCAATGGCTCTCCATCTTATTGTTGACTCCACTGCTAACCCATTCACTTAGACCAGCTAATCAACAGGCCCTGGGGCTCCTCCTGTTGCCTCCTTCCCAGCACCGGGGTTACAAGCACATGTCCCCATGCCAGCTTTCATGTGGTTCCTTGGGATCCAAATTCCTTGAGCTTGTGTGGGAAGCACATTGCTGATTGAGTCATCTCTCCAATCCTTTCTTGAAATATTATTAATCTCAGAAAAGGTCTTGTAACTCAGTGGGACAAAGACAAACATGGTCAAGAAAAGTGAACAAGGCAAGAAAAGGAAATTCCTGAAAGGAAAATTTTAAGTGAGCAAGAAGCATAGGCAATGTGCTCGTCTGTGGCAACAATCAGCCACTGTATGTTCAGATAAGAAGAAGATTCTACTTCCCCTTTCTCAAGCTAACTTTCTTTTAATAGTGGCCATGATGGTGAGGGTGCTGGGACCTGAGCCTTCTCTAGGGGAGCAAGGATAGTGCTTTTGCTGAGAGATATTTTAAAATATGAATTAAAAGACAGAACAACTAGTGATATATATATATATATATATATATATATATATATATATATATATGCACATCAGTGTGTTTCTATACAAAGCAAACCTGCACAATTACTCAGGACACAGGCATAATAGCAAGCCTCTCACACAAACTGCTTCTAGCCAAGTCCTGGCAAAGCTCTTTCTCACCTTCATAAACCAAATATATATATATATATATATATATATATATATATATATATATATATATATATATCTTTTATTACTTTGTCACAATGCCTATTATTCTAGGGGCCCTCCTCAGTGGAGTTATGTCACTCGCTGTTGGTAACCTGCAGAAGCTGCATGCCACTATTGCAAAAGTGGGGTAATAAAGGCCTCAGTCCCTATTGGCTAGTGGGGGACCATGCCTCAGGGTATTCCTACCCACTCTGTGGCTCCTATAATCTTTCTGCCTCTTCTTATGATTGCAGAAGATGGTTCTCTGATCCATGGCAGGCCTGTTGGCAGTCTGATTTACTGCTGAGTTCTTTGTAGCCTCTGGGTTTCTGCTTTGAAAGGTTTTGATTAGTCTCCTTATGCCTGTCATCATTGTCCTGGGGCTGGTTGTCAGGCTAGTGTTAAGAGCAGTATTCATGACATAGGTTCCTCTGCAATTTCTCCTGGGACCTGGCTGATGTGGTGGAGGTGGCAATTCTCATGTTGGGAAGTCACTATCTTCTTGTCTTATAGATGGATCTCAACTCTCCTCCATTTTCTATTCTGTCTATAAAATAAAGCAGATACTCTAACCAAGCATGAGACCAGCTTGGATTAAAGGGGCTGTTGCAGTCAGGTTCACATTGCTGGCAGAAATCACCCAACCAAGAGCAGCTTGTGGGGAAAAAGCATTTATCTTGGCTTACAGACTCAAGGGAAAACTCTGTGATGGCAGGGGAAAATGATGGCATCAGCAGAGGGTCGCCATCACCTCTTGGCCAACATTGGGTGGACAACAACAACTGGGGAGGGTGCCAAACACTGGCAAAGGGAAACTGACTATGACACCCATAAGCCCGCCCCCAACAATATACTGCCTCAGGAGGCAACAATTCCCAAATCTCTATCAGTTGCGAAGCTAACATTCAGAAAACTTAAGGTTATGGGGACACCTGAATCAAACTACCACATTCTGTCCCTGGCCCCCATAAACTGATAACCATCCATGATATAAAATGCAATGCATTCCGTCCATCTTAAAAAAAATTTCCCATTGTTTTTATTAACCCTGATGATGATCAAACATTCCCATAGTCCAGGATCTTTTAACCAAACCATAATATCAAAAAATTCACCCCCCCCAAAACCCACAATGGCACAGAATACATATTTACACTGCAAGAGATGGCATTGGGCATAGTAAAGAAATAAACCAATAAAACCAATACAAAATTCAAACAGGACAAACATCAGACTCTGTAGCTCCAAGTCCAACAACTCTAATCAGTGTCAAATCTCCAAGTCTGATAATTCTAACTGGTAACAAGTCTCTGGAGTTTCAGTTTCACCCCTCCAACTAGGCTACTCACAGTCCTAGAACATCATCTGAGCTGGCAGCTCTTGTTAGCAGTTGACTTGTGGTCCCAGCATCTCCACTGGGTATCCATTGCAGCCCACAGTTCATCCTTATGGCTCCATCAGGTCTCCATGCAGGCAATCCAGTAAACCTGCTTCACACTCCCCATGGCCATTTCCAAAACCCAAGACTGTTTCAAATTCAATGACCCTCTCTTTCCTGAATTTCTTATACTCCATAATACCAGATGGGGTGCCAATTTGTTAATCCATGGGGGAATAAAGCAGACTCTGAACAACAGGACACTTCTTGAGCATTCAGGCCCCTTCAAAATACTGCATTCTTTCTGTTGTCCCAATGCAGGTCAGCTGGCCCAATCTCAATGGTTGTAATCTCTCATACAATTGCAGCTGAACAGCCAGAAGTTTCAGCCCAAAGATTTCTTTCTGTGCCATATATCCTTCTGTTCACATCAGTGTGTTTCTATACAAAGCAACCCTGCACAAGTACTCAGGACACAGGCATAACAGCAAGCCTCTCGCACAAACTGCTTCTAGCCCAGTCCTGGCAAAGCTCTTTCTCACCTTCATAAACTAAATCTCACAGTCCATAGTCCTTACTGCATTCATGTCTTTCAACTCTGACCAGAGTAATCCATCAAGCTGTACTTACAGCACTGCAAGGTATCTCTTAGGCCAAGGTTTCAAATCCTTCCACATTTCTCTTGAAAATCAGATCCAAAAGGCCATAGCCACACAGTCAGGTATGTAGCAGCAACCCTACTCTTGACACCAACTTTACTGTTGCAGTCAGGTTCTCAATGCTGGCAGAAATCACCCAACCAAAAGCAGCTTGTGGGAAAAGGAGTTTATTTTGACTTACAGACTGGAGGGTTTGCTCCATGATGGCAGGGGAAAATGATGGCATCAGCAGAGGGTGGAAATCACCTCCTGGACAACATTGGGTGGACAACAGCAACAGGAGAGTGTACCAAAGATTGGCAAGGGAAACTGACTATAATACCCATAAGCCCACCCCCAAACAATACACTGCTTCCAGGAGGCATCAATTCCCAAATCTCCAGCAGCTAGAAAGCTAGCATTCAGAACACCTAAGTTTATTGGGGACACCTGAATCAAACCACCACAGGGGGTGAGCAAGGTTGCTTGAGATTGGTTTTGTGTGCAAGCCCACTCTTCTCCAGGGATCTGTGGGGGCTTCTCTCTGAAGTTTGGGTTTCCTGACCATGGGATTTTGACTTGGTTTCCAGTACCAGATATGAGTTCTCTCCCACTGAATGGGCTTCATATCCAATCAGAGAGCAACTGGTTACCTGTAGAGGCTGCACACCACTATGGCACAAGTGTATACCTCTTGTGTAGCTGGCTGATTTCATAGTCCGCAGGGTCCCCTGCTTATTCATGCTGTTGGTGACCACTGCTCTCCAGCAGCTCCAATAAGGTTCTCCAGTACTATAAGGGTTAACCAGGAGAAAGCTAGTTTCCCTTTTGTTTCTAGTATGCTATTCTGATGTTCTGTGACCACAGCCTGTGGTGTCTTCAGCAATAGAGTCCTACCTTCTATCCCTGACAGGTAACCAAATGCACTGGCAATGGACTACATTGTTTTGGAGACCTCATGGGTCTCCCTGGATAACAATGGCTAGTGTTTTTAACATAGTAATTACACTGCTAGGAATCTCTCCCAAGGAGAAATCCCAAATATTCAGAAATTCAAGAATGTTCTTAGCAACCACGTTGATACCAGAGGAACGGAAAATGACCTTACCATTTGATAATGAGAATGGTTTAATATACACTCATGGAGAAGGTCATGTTCTATTAAATATGCTGGTATAAAGAATATTTAATGATACACATGATTGCTAAGTTATTAACTTAAAATATATATGTTAGAGACCATGAGTGGTGGCATACTACTTTTTAAAAATAAATACAGATCAAATGTAAATAGAAAACTCCTAAAATGATTTATTTTGCAATATTTATGGTAATATGCCTGGGTGGAGGGCATACAAACATTTTCATTAGTTTACTTTTTCTTTGCTTTCTCATCATTTTAAAGTAGACAGATATTACAGTTTATGCCTCAGAGGGCTTCAGTTCTGTGTCATGTGTCACATAAACTACTTTTTATAACCATAGCTTCATTTTGCTGGGGAAAGGGTTCAATTTTCAAATTAAAGCAATGGTTGGTCTTCTGTCTTTAATTCCATGTCCCTGTCATGCTTTGAATCAGATGTCCCCCATAACTGCATGTATCTTGAATGCATGTCCCTAGCTGGTGGCAACATGGGGTGGGGGTGGAGGCTTGCTAGAAGTATCATGTCACTGGGGTGCACCTTGCAGTTTACTAGCCCCCAGCTTGCCAGCGTTAGCCAGGCTCACTCTCTTGCTACCGTAGTCCATCTGCTGTGGCAGAGGCGATATCCAGCCTCTGCTCGTGCCATGCTTTTCTGGACCATCATGAAACTTTCCCTCAAGACCTGTAAGCCAAATAAAAACGTTTCTCCCATCAGCTGCTTTTGGGTGGGAACTTCATTCCAATGACGAGACGGTAACTACAATAGTTCCCAAAACAAACCTTGAATTTGCCCCAGCTCAAACACTACACCACATCCCTATGGTTAACGCTGTGTATAGGCACGCCCTGCTGAGAAGCCTGTCACCTGCCATTTCCCCTGCACCGCTCCTTTGAGCATTGGTCTCCTGTTCTTGCACCATGGAGTAAAGCCCACAGCAGCTGAGTCTGTGTTGCTGTGTGTAGCCCTCTTCCTCATCCTCATTCTCTAAGCAGAGAAATACACACACTTGCATTGCATTAGATATTTTAAGTAATATAGAGGTCATATAAGGAATTTGGCAGGATTCATGTAGGTTACAGGTATATGTCTTACCATTTTCCACAAGGTTTTCAACACCTGAAGGTGTTTGTATTTGCCACAGAATCTGTTTTCCCCAGATACAGAGTAAAGACTATATTAAGGTTTTCCATTTAAATAAGTGCACGGATTTTAAAATAAAAGTCCTTCAGTTTTCATTTTTATTTAAAAATGTAACAATAGCAACTATGGAAATGTTTATAGTTTATCTATTACCTGAGTTGGTTCAGAAAGACACAACTGCAAGGATAAGGCCACAGATATGTTGGAAGATTCGCTCCTTTTGTACTCTGTGTCAGAACTCCTTTATTTTTATGACAAAACAGTATTTCATTGCATACTAGTTGGTGTTTATCCACCTATGGTTGGTGGATTCTTGGGCTGTCTGCTATTCATTACTGTGAACATCACTGCTATTTCTTTTGCAGACAATTGTCTAAATTTAAACAGAAGTTTTGAATTTCTGCTGTGACAAGATACAATGTCTTGCTGTCTGTTTTGCCATGCTCTTCCTGCCATGATGAAACTTCCCCTCAGAACTGGAAGTCAAAAACCCTGGGCTGAAACCAAAAAAACAAAACAAAAAAAAAAAAGTGGTGGAGCACACCTTTAATCCCAGCACTCGGGAGACAGAGGTAGGAGGATCACCGTGAGTTCGAGGCCACCCTGAGACTACAGAGTTAATTCCAAGTCAGCCTGGACAAGAGTGAGACCCTACCTTGAAAAACCAAAAAAAAAAAAAACAACCCTGGGCTGAGCCGGGCATGGTGGTGCACGTCTTTAATCCTAGCACTCAGGAGGCAGAGGTAGGTGGATCACAATGAGTTCGAGGCCACCCGGAGACCACATAGTGAATTCCAGGTCAGCCTGGACTAGAGTAAGACCCTACCTCAAAAAAACAAAAATAAATAAATCCTGGGCTGGGGAGATGGCTCAGCGATTAAGGTGCTAGCTTGCAAAGCCTGATAGTCTGGATTCGATTCCCTGGTATCCATGTAAAGCCAGATGCACAAAGTGGCGCATGCATGTAGAGTTCATCTGTAGTGGCAAGAGGTCCTGATGTTCCCATTGTCTGTGGGTATATGTGTGTGGGTATGGGTGTGTGTCTGTATGTCTGCCTGCCTATCTCTGCTTGCAAATAAGTGAAAATAAAAATTAAAAAAATACAAATCTTTTCCTTCCATCAGTTGCTTCTGGTTGGGTGTTTTGTCACAAAAAAAAAAAAGAAAAATTCACTACAACATATTGGTATCACCCTGGAATCTTCCAACATGCCACTCCCATGTACAAGCAGAAGCTACATGCTTCCTGCACCAGGCCAGCAGATTCCTACTGACCATCTTCTTGTGAGAACTAGAAATCTTATATACCTCTCTGTGGAAATAACTGTGGAGCAGATCACAGCTGTTAGTATGATGATGTTTGCTGCCATTATAGGTCTAAAAGCAGATCTGTCACCAATGTCACTCAGAACCTAAGTGTTTGTTAGATCCTAAGGGGTCCAGAGCCCATGGCCCATTTGTTTATTCCAAACCATACTTTGTGTCGAGAGATATCTCAGCGATGCCTCATTTAATTTCTGGCATTGTGACCAGTTTCATTTGGACAGTCAATTTAGATACTAGCCTTGCTCTTCAGGGATCACAGAATGTGTGCTGGCAAAGCAATGCGAACCAGCTTAAAGTTCTGAAAATTGTTGTTTTTATTTAATTTGTATCCGAGGACACTGTTCAGAAGTTTTTTTTTTTTTTTTTTTTTCTTAATTGTTCAGAACCTTTGACAAAAAAAGGAGTCCACTTTCAAATCAGCCAACTTCTCTGACTGGGAGTTGTTCATGTGTTCTTGAAATGTTATGACAGTTCCAGTTGCAAAGAAATTTACATTTATGAACCTCCTGGGCTAAAAATATTTCTTCACCTTATTGAAATCTAAGATGGTTTTTTGGAAAGATCTGCAGACCTCTAAATCAACCTGATTTAGTCTCTTGTTTTGGATTTATATTAAATTTTTCACTTTTTAAACATTTAATTGAAAACCTCCACACAGATATACAATATATCATAATCATAATCCCCTTCCACTACCTTCCTTTGTTCCCAGTTCCTTGTCCCTCCTCCACTGATTCCCTTCTTCTTTCCAATTAGTTTCTGTTCTATTTTGATGTTATCACTTTTGGGTAGCATCAGCCACTGTGAGGTTATAAATAGTACAACCACTTTGTGTATAGAAGAGGATATTGAAAAGCACTACTCCCCTTCCTTTGGCTCTCACATTCTTTTTCAAAAATTTTATTTATTTATTTATTTATTTGAGAGCAACAGACAGACAGACAGAAAGACGCAGATAGAGAGAGAGAGAATGGGCATGCCAGGGCCTCCAGCCACTGCAAACGAACTTCAGATGCATGCACCCCCTTGTGCATCTGGCTAATGTGGGTCCTGGGGAACCGAGCCTCGAACCGGGGTCCTTAGGCTTCACAGGCAAGTGCTTAACCGCTAAGCCATCTGTGCAGCCCAGCTCTTACATTCTTTCTGCCATGCCCCACAGTGGTGCCAGCACTCGGGAAGGTGTGATAGAGATAGCTTAGTGCTAAACACTCCATTGTCTCTTCTCTTAGCACTTGGATGAGTTTTAAGTGTCCCCAGTCAACCTGATCTATTCCTGCCAACACGTCAGCTATATGAGTGACTGGGATGAGGGACTAAATGAGAAAGTGATGTCTTACTGAACACAAGACCCTGGGGGTGCTGTAAACTATGTTTGCTCAATTCTACTGTGTAGAAAACCCAAATAACAGCAGGAGCAACGGAGCAAGGTGCAGGAGGCGCCAGGATCACAGTGACTCCACGTCTGTCCCTTCTGGGGCTGCAGTGCGGTGCAACCAAGTTGGCTTCAGAAGACCTCATGAGAGTGAATGCCAGCCCCATAAGTTAGGACACCCTAAGACCTTAGGCAAGTCATTTCTTTCTGAGTCTCAATATATCCTATTTTGTGAGACTGGGGTTAAAATATCCCTAACAGACATTCAGGTCACAGGGCTTTAAAATAGTGAAGAGCCCTATCCCAGCCGGGCAGGGTGGTGTACGCCTATCATCCCAGCACTTGGGAGGCTGAAGCAGGAGGATCATGAGCTCGAGGCCAACCTTGGCGACACAGTGAAATGCTGCCTCAGAAAACAATGAGGGAGGGAAGAATGGAGAAAGGGAGGGAGGGAACCTATATGTTTCCAATGGAAGCGGTCTTCTCACACTCCATTCCCAACGACATTTGGCAATACCCTCAGACATCCTCCGTTGTCTCAGCTGGTAAAGGTGGACAGTCTCTGTCTCTTAAGTGGAGGCTGCTCCTGTAACCAGGACTAGCCCCTCTCCCTCCCCACAGGGGATTGTTCACTCTCAAAGTCTTAGCACGAGAAGTTCCATTCTATGACTTTCCTAATCATTGCTTCGTTGGGGGAGGCAGTGACTGTCTAGTGTCCCTGGCTTCACTGCTCTATCCTTTGTGGATTGTTGAAGGTCGCATTAAGAGCTCTTTTCTCGGGGCTGGGGAGATTCCTCTGTGACTAAAGACACATGTTTGCAGAGCTTGTTGGCTTAGGTTCAATTCCACAGCACCTATGTAAAGCTGGGTACAATGTGGCGCATGCTTTGTTTACTTATTCAAGAGAGTAAGGGACAGGAAAATGAAGCATCAGGTAGAGAGAATGGGCACACCAGGACCTTCAGCCACTGCAAACAAACTCCAGACACACGCACCACCTTGTGCGTTTGGCCTACGTGGGTACTGGAGAATTGAACGGGGGTCATTAGGCTTAGCAGGCAAGTGCCTTAACTGCTAAGTCATCTCTCCAGCCATAAATAACTTTTTTATGCAAAAGAGAGAGAGAGAGCGAGTGAGTGAACTGGCAAACCAGGGCCGCCAGCCGCTGCCAATGAACTCCAGATGAGTGCACCACCTTGTGTGCATGTGCAACTTTATGCGCCTGTGTCACTTTGTGCATCTGGCTTACGTGGGACCTGGAGAGTCCAACATGAGTCCTTAGGCTTGGCAGACAAGCGCCTTAACTGCTAAGCCATCTCTCCAGCCCCCTAAATAAATATATTTTTTTAAAAGAACTATCTTCTTCTTTCTAACTCCAAGGAATGCAACCGCACTGTCTGCTTCTCTATGGCGTGGCCTTATGTAGCTTGAACTCTTTTCTAACATGTACCCAGGACATGTGTGTGAAGGAAGAGTGTGGCCCAACACATAGCCCATGCCTCTGGACAGCTCTGCTATTCAGAGAAGCGATGGCGAGTTGCAGCTACGAACAGGAAGTGGCATCGGAGCACTGAGAGAGGACTGTTGAATTATGCTGAGCACCCAAGCAGCTGCTCTGATAGTGACAAGACTGGAAAACACTTCAGAATCTCGCAGAAGCAGAAAAGCCCATCTGACTATGCTATCTGACTTATTACCATGGCGTTCTCTTCCCATGCCTTAGTTAGGCCCTCTGCAAAACAGAACTTGAATGAGGACAAAGACTCTGTGAAGCCAGGCGCCACCCACACCGCCCTTCCCTCCGGCCACCATCCTTGTGAGGCAGCAAGAAGGATATTGTATATATGTAAGTACAGTGATTGAGATGGGGAGGTGATATGATGGAGAATGGAATTTCAAAGGGGAAAGTGTTGGGGGGGAGGGAGGGAATTACCATGGGATTTTTTTATAATCATGGAAAATGTTAATAAATATTAAAAAATTAAAAAATTAAAACAAAAAAAAGAAGGCTGGCCTGGATCTATGGTTTTATCACACATGCTCACAAACAAAACAGAAAGTACCAGAAGACCACTCAAAAGTACAATTAGTTTAGCCAAATCTCTAAAAAAGACAGAAACAGCTGTTTCGATGGCTTTTTTGTTTTCCTCTCCCTCAAACCTATCCACACTAGCTGTGTGTGGTTGAGACTAAGTGTGGCCATGAGGACTGACCTGACTGGTTATGTTGCTGAGGAAGCCAGTGAGTATGACTCTTCAGAGAGTGAGCTTTTTCAGTCTCCTGGGGAGAAAATTTTAACCTGACTCTGAGCAAATCACTAAATCATGTATCATAATTACAGGCAATTATGAATACTCAATTAATAAAGAGAAGTGCCTTTATTGCCTTAGTGGACAGAGATGTAAAAAGCAAGGGAAAAAAATGCCTGTGTTACTCAACCGACATATGATTAGACGTGAATGATTCAGTCAGAAATTCTATTCCAAGGAAAAGCTGCACATCCAAATGAAACTTCCCTCCACGTTGGTTGGTGCAGAAGGACGCAATGGTTGCCTGATCTGGGAAGGGGCTACATCTGGACGTGCAAATGTATAAGACAGTGTCATGTGTACTAAATTCTCGTCAGATATGGACTCGGGGCAAACCTGTGAAGCTTCTTGGGAGGCCACTGAACTTGGATCACTCTTAGTGGGATTATCTAAAATACTTTAAAACAAAATGAATCTGGGCTGGGGAAGATGGATTAGCAGTTAAGGCATTTGCCTACAAAGCCAAAGGACCCAGGTTTGATTCCCCAGGTCTCACGTAAGCCAGATGCACAAGGTGACACACACATCTGGAGTTCGTTTGCAGTGCCTGGATGCCCTGGCGCTCCCATTCTCTCTTTTTTTCTCTCTCTCTCAAATAAATAACTAAAATATATTAAAATAAATAAATAAAATAAAATGAATCCGTGCACTGGTGGGTTGAAAACTTTCCCTGTCCCCAGGGCACTAAAAATAATACCCTTCCACACAGTAGGGGAAGTATTTTATTGACTGCTCTCTGGTTCTAACAAGGCAAGTCAATTTTTAGGGCTCAGACATGCTAATCACAGTGTCTCAAGATGTACATCGCTGAGGAGGAAAGTGCAAGGCCACAAACTGTTGCGATCGCAATGCGGGAGGGAGAATCAGCTTCCTGGTCTCTCCATGGCTTGATCTATCATAAAGGTCAAGATAATTGGCCACATACAGCAAGATCAACACCACTCATTCCCTCCCAGCCTCAAAGATAAGCACAGAAACTCAGCTGCCTGCCGGGCTAAGTGGTGACTAGGCCAGGTGGAGGAGGAGAAGGTCCGAAAATATGCATGCAGAACACAAGCCCTGTAATGATGCCATCAAATTTAGCATTCAATATGTTTCACAATCAATTGAGATACCCCAGGCTGCCCCCAAACAGGCAGGAAATAGTTCCAGGGTATTACCAGTTGGCATAGTCTTTCACATTTATTCCTTTCTAGTGATTTAGACTCTAAAATCTATCCATGCTATCAGTGTACAAATGACAAAAGTTGAAACCAAAATAAACATAAGTTCTAGTTCAGTGCAATCTGCAGGACACATCTAGGTGAGAAATTCAAGTTCCCTTAAGTGCTGCAAGCAATCACAAGCTAACATTAAAGCAGGCAGTAGCTAAAAACCACAAGGGAGCCAGAAAAATCCACAGAAATAAATGATCTATTGAAAGTTTTCAAATAGATCAATAATTTGCAAATAAAACCGGAGCCCATTAAATAGATGATTAAAGTGGCATGGTGTTTATTTTGAAAACATGCTTGACAGTGACAAAGTGAGTCAGCCCACCAATGTCTATCACTGTGAGGTAACTATACGTGGTATGTAACGTGTGCTGTCCCACATGACCTATGCTGGCTGTTCTCCTGTTAATGTCTGGAAGTTCTAATTACATTTTTTAAATGTGTGTGTATGATTGTGTGTGTGCATGTGTATGCAGAGGCCAGAAGTCAACCTCAGGGGTGGCTCGCCAATGCTGTCCATTCCTTTTTTTTTTTTTTTTTTTTTTTAACATAGGGTCTCTTGCTGGCCTGGAACTTACCAGTAAGACTAAACTGACTGGGCTGAGAGGCTCAGGGATCTGCTGATCTCCGCCTCACTAGGGCTGGGACTAAAGGTGTATGCCCAGTTCCGCTTTGGCTTTTGAGCTCTCTTTCCATTCCACTAACTTTTGTCATAAGCAAGAAATCCCTGCATTTTACTTTGCATTGGGATCTACACATTCAGCCCAAGAGAAGTGCTTCTGTGGCTGGCAACTTCTTGTGACATATCCCCCGGAAGGTAAACCACTGAGAACAGGAGGGGGTGTCAGTGTAAAGGATTGCATTTTGGGGAAGCAGGCCGAAAATGGAAAATACAAAAAGTAATTACGGAGTTTGAAGAAATGACTGAATCGTTCCACTCCCAGGAAGTTGAGTTAAACATCACAATGTAGAAAAACAGCACTTTGATTGTTAACTCAAAGTCACTAGGGGGAAAAAAAATCCAATGTTTGAACCATAGGACATTGAGGAGCAAATTAATTTGAGTTCTTTTCTGAAGTTCATTTAAAAGGACTAACTGGAACAGTTTCAAAGAAAATGGTTAAAGGGCTGCTGACGTATGCTCTTGTCGGTTCTAATTAGCCCTAAGTAGGTTTGTCACAGTGTTCCCAAAAGCATGTAGAACTATAAAACTACACTTAAGCATTCACAGCGATTAAATGTCCAGCGTGGGTGGGAGCGGGTAAGGTTATTTATTTTATAAAGTGGGAGATCTAAGCAGGGAGAAAGAGCTCACAGGAGAATGTGGACCCTTTTGGGGAAAGTATGAGGAAAACAACCAAAAATAGTGTGATGAGAACTGTATGGTGTACCAAGTACTTAAGGGAGTTACTGAGGACTTGCTGCACAGGCCCTAATGAGAAGTAACAGCTTACAGGATCTGTGACAGCCTGGCCATGAGCGCATTAAAAGGTCTCATCCTTTGCGGTTAACTTCCACAATAAGCTGGTGATCAGAGAGACCTACAAGGTTTCCCAAAAGAAGACAGACTTCCGTCAGAGCTCTTGATGACCCACCAAAGGTTAGTGGTAAAACCCTACTGCTGAAGACGCCATATACTGCCGGTACCAAACATGTAGACACCTGGCTGGAATCTGGAAGAGAGTCAGTCCGCAGACAGTTAGCTTGTCTTGTGCCAAAAGGTGTCACATGAGCAACTGGGGGAAAATGACCAACGTCTGTCTAAGCAACTTGTGCTCTAAGTTACTCAGCCCCAAACAACCTCATGTGATGCTCACCCAAGTGTAATAGTGGCACACAGCCATGGTGGGTAACCAGCTGCTCTTGGATTAGCTAACAGATCCACTCAGTGGAAAGGAACCCATAGCTGAAACTGGGAAACAAGTCAGAGTCATACCCAAATAACAAGTTCGCTCTCCAGTATCAAGCTCCCACCAAGCTTGGGCTACACCTATTAAATTCTCTCTCAACAAACAATGGTGATCCCATTTAAGCAGTGCTGACTTCACTCTCCATTAGAGAATCTGCTTATTTTCTTCAGATGGACTGAGAACCTGAGGAGAAAATCAGCCCATCGCACCTTACCAGGACCCCAGGGCCCCAGCGGAAACCATAGAGAAATTGGGGAACTTAGCAAGAGTGCTCCTTTCTTGGTGAACCTGATATCAGCACAAGGGTGAAGAAGATAGACACAGAGAACACTCAACTCCTACCAAATCAGATATTTAGAGACACAGAGGCTCCCGAGAGCCCATCACTGAAGTAGCCCTAAAATGAACCCAACATGGCTCAGGGAAATCCACAGAAAGATTGTCAGAGCCACAAGCTGGGGCATTATGCACAGAAACATTGCTGTTTACATATATGTGTCCATAACTAAAAAAAAAAATTTAAAGTTCTCATCCCTGTCACAATAGGTTCCATCCAAGCCATCATTCTTCTAGACAATGGCTTATCCTCAGATGCACAGCAGTCCCCAGTATACGTTTAATGTATCGTAATGCACACATGGTCTTTACATTAAAGGTTCTTATGCAGATAACATGCCTATGACATGAAAGGCTCTTATGCAGATAGCATGCCTATGATGTTTTTGTGTAGTACCACTAGATGCATGAGATGATGAGGTTCAACATGAAAGTGGCTTTCCTGAGAACAAGTTGGGACTGAACAGTTATCTAAGTCCGGAACCTATGCTTTTCCCCTCATGGGCAGTGTGAAAGGGCAGGAGACATGCTCAATGTAAAAACAAGGTTAACAGCAACATCATGATCACAGGACCTCGTCCCAAGCCTTCACTTCCTACCTTCTCTCCTTCCTTCTACAATCAATCCAGGTGCTACATAATCTGGACTCTACTGTTAAAAATGATCATTTGGGGCTGGAGAGATGGCTTAGCGGTTAAGCGCTTGCCTGTGAAGCCTAAGGACCCCGGTTCGAGGCTCGGTTCCCCAGGTCCCACGTTAGCCAGATGCACAAGGGGGCGCACGCGTCTGGAGTTCGTTTGCAGAGGCTGGAAGCCCTGGCGCACCCATTCTCTCTCTCTCTCCCTCTATCTGTCTTTCTCTCTGTGTCTGTCGCTCTCAAATAAATAAATAAAAAATTAAAAAAAAAATGATCATTTGTTCCTCGATCTGCTCTATTTGACAGTGTTCCTTACAATGCGTCATCAGACTGATTTATTTGTTTATTTGTCAATCAGACTGATGCCTTCCAGAGAATGACAGGTGGTGATAGTTGGGGACAGGTCACAAGTACCTCAGGTAACATTCAGCAAGACTGATTGACACAACAGACAATCAGTGAAAGGGCTTGGTGAATTCATCCTTGAAGTCAATCACCCCTGGTTTGGCCCCTCCCTTTCCTCTGTCTCTGGTCTACTTCCTACTCATTCTAATAAGCCGTATTTCTAGTTGAAATGCTATCGGCTAGGGAGACCGTTCAGCCAATAAAGTGCTTTCCTGTAAACAAGGGGGACCTGAGTTTGAGCCCCATAACAAAAATATACATGTTGGGTGTGGCGGCATGCACCTGTAATCCCTGTCAGTGGTGGGGAGATGGGGGTAAGTGAGCCTTTGGTGTTTGCTGGCTATAGAAAATCTAGCCTAATGGGTGAGCTCCAGGCCAGTGAGAAATCCTATATTATAAAAGGCAGATGGCATGCCTGGGGATGATACCCAACATTGTTTTCTTATCTTCCACACCTGTGCTTGTATACTTGTGTACTTCCCTGCATGTGCACACAAATTTGCATGTATAAAAAATAACCAAGATGCTAAGAACTTTCAAGGACTTTACATTTTGACAGGAAATCTTACAAAACAAAAATGCCAAGAGCACAAAGAGGTGGGGATGGAGGGTGCTGGGAGTGGGATAGAGTATGGAAACTTCCCTAACTGGAGAATTTTTGTTCCAGTGAAGAAGGACTCGAGTGCTAGAGAATTTCTATTTTTTTGCTTGTTGGTTAGTGGAGGTTTGATGAGGGAGTTAAGTTCTGAGAGATAAATCTTGTAAAAAGGTTGAGTTATTCAGGGTCCTAACATAATAAACAGGCAAATTTGAATCAAGGTGGTGGGCCAAGGAGAGGAACTATTCAGAGAAACAAGCCCCTCAGGATGACCATTGGCTCAGGAAAGCAGGCATTCTCTCTTTTTTAAAAATTTTTTTGTTTTATTTTTATTTATTTGAAAGTGACAGAAAGAGAGGCAGAGAGAGAATGGGCACACCAGGGCCTCCAGCCACTGCAAATGAACTCCAGATGCGTGCGCCCCTTTGTGCATCTGGCTAATGTGGGTTCTGGGGAATTGAGCCTTGAACAGGGGTCCTTAGGCTTCACAGGCTTAACCGCTAAGCCATCTGTCCAGCCCAAGGCATTCTCTTTTGATATTACTATTTTTATTACCTTACAAAGCATTAGCTTTCATTTTGGTGCTTTCGTACAAAGAATTTCTGCTGCCCTTCCTCTCTCTAACTCTCTCACCTCCATCCTTGTCCCCTCTCACAACTTCACCTCCCCGTTCCCATCACCTATTGTTCCCCTTTCATGGTCTCCTATCTGTAATCACAGTTCATACTCAGTCTCATACCCTCTTATTTGGAGACATACAAGCATTCAAAGTTACAGCCCACATAAAAGTGAAAACATGAGATTTTTGTCCTTCTGGGCTTGGGTTACCTACTTAGTATAATTTTTTTCCCCCAGTTCCATCCATTTTCTGCAGAATTCATACCTTCATCTTTCTTTACAGCTGAGAAAAATTCCATTGTGTTTATGTACCACACACCCAGTCATCAGTTGAATGGACATCTTAGGTTGATTCCACTTCTTGGCTATTGTGAATAGAGCAGCAATGATCACGGATGTGGCAGTATGTCTGTGGTAGGATAGAGAGTCCTTTGGAAATCCACCCAGAAGTGGTATTGCTGAGTCATATGTAGTTGATTTTTAGCTTTTTTGAGAAACCTCCACACTGATTTCCGTAGTGGCTGCACCAGTTTACATTCCCACCAACAGTGAATAAGAAACCCCCTTCCTGTACACCCTTGTCAGCATTTGTTGTTATTCTTTTTATGAGAGCCATTCTGACTGTGGTGAAATGAAATCTCAAAGTGGTTTGAATCTGCATTGGTTTGATGGCCAAAGATGTTGTGCATGTTACAAAATATCTGTTGGCCGCTTGTGTTTCTTCTTTTGAGAACTATCATGGCTCATTTACTGATTGGTAGAAAGTTTTTTCTTTTTCATGTTCAGTGTTTGCAATTCTTTGTATATTCTAAATATCAATTCCCTGTCACAGAAATAGTGAGCATAGCCTCTCTCTTTCTGTAGGCTTCTTGTTCACTCTGCTTTGAAGAATTGTTGAATTATCTGGACTATTTCCTGTGCTATCAGAGTGCTCTTCAGAATGTTCTTATATGCACCTATTTTTCCAAGATTTTTTTTTAATGTTTTCTCTAGTGTTTCTGGCTTTATATAAAGGTCTTTGATACATTTTGAATTGATCTTTGGGCATGGTGAGAGATGTGAGTCTAATTCCATCCTTCTGAAAATGGCTATCCAGTTTTGCCAGCACTATTTGTGGCATAGGCTTTATTTTCCAGTATATGTTTTTGATTCCTTTGTTGAAAATTAGGTGACTATAGCTGTGTGGATGTATTTCCAAGTCCTCTATTCTAATGCACTGGTCTGTGTGCCTGTTTTGTGCCAGTACTGGGCTGTCTTTGTCACTATGGCTCTGTAGTTACAATTTTAGATCAGGGATTATGTCGTTTGCAGAACTGTTCCATCTATTGAGGTTTGCTTTTAAAAAATATTTATTTTTATTTGAGAGAGAGAAAGAGAGAGAGGCAGATAGAGAGAGAATAGGCCCATCATTGCCTTCAGCTTCTGCAAATGAACTCCAGATGCAGGTGCCATCTTATGCAGCAGGGGAATCAAATCTGGGTCCTTTGGTTTTGCAGGCAAGTGTCTTAACTGCTAAGCCATCTCTCCAGCCTGAGCTTTGTTTTGGCTATGGTGTTTGGTGTTCTTACATGAATTTCTAGATTCTTTTACCTAGTTCTGAGAACAGTGCCATGAGAACTTTGATGGGAATTACACTGAATCTATACATTACTTTTGGTAATACAGACATATTCCCAATATTGATTCTGCCAATCAAGGGGCATTGAAAACCTTTACAACATCTGGTATCTTATTTCTTTTCTTCAGTGGTTTAAAATTTTCTTTGTAGAGCCTTTCACATCTTTGGTAAGTCTCATTCCTAGGTATTTTATTTTGGGGGCAAGCTACTCTGAATGGGATATTTTTCATGATTTCTTTCTCAGCATATTCATTGTTGAAATGTATGAATGCTACTGATTTTTATGATAGAATAAAGAAGTATCTTTTTTTTTTTTTTTTTTTTGTATTTGTAAAGGCTTGCTTTGTGGCCCAGATCTGGAGAAGTTTCTTTTTACTACCAAGGAGAATGCATAGCCCCTATCTCTTGCATGGAATGCTTTGTAGATATATGTTAAATCCAGCTCATCTATAATATAATTTAGCTTTGAAGTATCTTTGCTGATTTTCAGTTTGGAGATCCTGTCAAAATACATGAAGCAAATATTCTCAATTTGGGTTAGCTGAAATGTTTGTATGTATGATGACTTGTTCTAGGTAAAACAGAAAGTATAATATCCTAATGTTCATTCTATTGACATCTTAATTAAAATTGATATTCTCCCCAATTTTTCATTTAGAAATATATCAAGCAATGTCTGAAATACTTGGGACAATTTAAAATTATTTAAAAGAGCAAGTTTACAAAATTAGCCAATTTTTAAAGTTCTTAGTTATCAGGTTTTCAACAAGGCTTTTAAAAATAAGTCTTCAAGAGAGATGGCTTCAGATTTTTACTTACTTGGTACAGGAAGCAAAGAAGATATTAGATTTAGAAGAACCAATGAAATCACACCAGGTTCAAAGAACTAGGGCAGAGGTAGGAGAACCTCTGTGAGTTCAAGGCCACCCTGAGACTGGATAGTGAATTCTCGGTCAGCCTGGGCTAGAGTGAGACTCTGCCTCAAAAAAAAAAAAAAAAAAAAAAAATTGGTAAATCTTAGCAATTTTGGAGAGTGGCAATCTGAGAGGGAGATAGAGTGAAAGAGATATCTATTTGCCTTGCACTGTGTTAAGATACATGAGAGAATCACTGTGGGTTCTAACTCTGGAACTGACCATGGATTCTAGCTCCAGGAGGGTGAGATGCTTAGGACTGTTAAATCTGTCAGCTGTGGGAGCATAGGAGAAGGTACTGTGGCTGCTGCAAAGGCAGAAGAAGGAAAAGGGAGAAAGAAGAGAAAAGTTGTTTTTTGTTTTTTTTGGTGGTGGTTGTTTTGTTCCATGTAGTTAACAGGACTTGGAAAGTACTCTCAGAGGAGCAGAATGAGGAACGGGAACTGAAATAGACAAAGGCTTGAATATAGAAGACCTCAGGTCACTTTCTATTGTGTTGGGTAGATTATTATTTTTTTTTTTTAAAAAGATCTGCTTGAATTTGGGTGTTGAAGGTGCCACCTTTAGGCTAATGGTGGCTATTATCAAGGGCATATTGTGGCCAGACCTTATTACCATCAGAATGAAATGTTTAGGTTTTAAGGGGTCAGTTGGGCCCAGTGTAGGGAGGTTGTGGATGAGACACACAAGATGGGCATCGCAAGGAGGCATGAATGAATCTTTACCCATTATAATAAAGAGGGCAAAATAAAAAACAGAAACCCATGGTAAAACAGGCCACAAGAAAGCAGCGTCCCCACAATCAAATGGCACTGTTGGGCAGAGAAGGGTATGGAAGATGAGGCTGTCCCCATCAATCTTAATGAAGGAGACTTCACAGTATGGAGGTATTTCCCACCCATTCTTGGGGCTGCTGATGAAAGGCCCAAGAATTCAGAAGCCCAGAAATACTATCATGCTCCAAACGGAGCTTAAGCGGGCCCCTGCATACCTCAAACTCCAGGCTTTACTCTCTGTTGAAAGCAAGTAAAGAATCCCTCTCCTCATTATATCAGAGCCTGCTCCTAATATAAAACTAGGTAAAAAGGGCATGAGATAGCCCTCAAGGATGGGAAATGAGTAATAAAGTAAAGCACTTATTTGGTTTCTATAAATAGCCTGCACTATAAGCCTTAATAGCCCACACTGTAAGCCTTAGCAGCCTGCACCATAAGCTGTAGCAGCCTGCCTCAGACCACCAAGGTCATAGGAGACTGATACCACACTCTGCTACTCCCACCCAAGGACCTGCGCAAATGCTGATCACCAAGGTCATAGGAGACTGGTACCACACTCTGCTACCCCCACCCAAGGACCTGCGCAAATGCTGACCTCCAAGGTCACAGGAGACTGATACCACACTCTGCTACTCCCACCCGAGGACCTGCGCAAATGCTGACCACCAAGGTCATAAGAGACTGATTGGTCCATGAGGGACTTGAACAAATTAAACTAATTGGCTTAGAAACTATGGAGTGGCACAAACTGACTGGCTCGCACCCCGCAGGCTCCTGATGTTAAAAAAATGATTGGTCTAATGCACAGGCTTTGTTAGAAACCCTATAAAAACTGTCCTGTTCCTGCATTCGGGGCTCTGCAGTCCTCTACCCCTGCGCGGTGTACGACTGTGGGCCCCAGCGCGCTTGGAATAAAATCCTCTTGCAGTTTGCATCAAGACCGCTTCTCGTGAGTGATTTGGGGTGTCGCCATATCTAGGGCAGAGCGTGGGGTCCTCGTTTTGGGGGTCTTACACTGAGAGGGCCATGCAGCAGTGAGAAGGGACAGATATAAGAACAGAAAGGAGGAATATTAACAGTCCTCCAGAGTCGAATTAGTGGAATTGAATTAGCCAGTGGTGGGTGTGGCAGGATGGGGAGGAAAGGGGTGAGGGAGGGAGACGGAGACCAGAAGAAGGACTCCGGATAGGATGCCCAGGCTTCCAGTCCCCATGCGAACCACCAAATGTCACGTCCAAGTTTGGGGCAGAGGACAAAGACAAGGGGAAATGGCTTGACTACAGCACAGGGCGACCTGGGGTACACGCCCGCACAGAGTCTCTGCGCTGCTTACAGACTGGGGTAGAAGGCCCTTAGGAGGAAGGAAGAGAGGCAATGCAGGTGGAAAGTTGTGTAGCTAGCCAATCCCATTAGAGGGGGAAATGGGAGTGGCTGCTACTGATCCCTTTAGGAGAAAGGAAGTGAGTTTGAAAAGTTTCAGTTCAGAGAGGAGAGGAAAAAAAAAAAAAAACTAGCTTTTTAATATTTATTTATTTATTTATTTACTTTTGGTTTTTCGAGTTCAGGTCTCACTCTAGTTCAGGCTGCCAGAAATTCACTATAGAGTCTCAGGGTGGCCTCGAACTCACAGTGATCCTTCTACCTCTGCTTCTCAAGTACCGGGATTAAAGGTGTGTGCCACCACACCTGTCTTGCTATTCTATTTTACTTTTATTTATTTGGGAGAGAGAAAAAGAGAGAGAGAGAGAATGGGTGCACCAGGGCCTCCAGCCACTGCAAACGAACTCTCGATGCATAAGTCACCTCATGCATCTGGCTGATGTGGGTCTTGAGCCAACAATGATCAAGGCAGAAGCTTAGGCATAATTCTTGACTACAGCCCTACCTCCAAGCTACCACTCACCTGTACAGATTCTTCCTCCCAAACTTCTCTTTCACCATTCATGTGTTTTCCTCCCCCCTGCTAATGTTCTAGTCCTAACTACCCTCATTTCCGGCCTGCATGACTGGGCAATGATCTCCAGCACATTGCTGCCTCTTGTCCTGTTCATCCTCCCACAGCCAGTGATGGTTCCCACTACATTGGCCTAAACTGTCCCCAGCTGCTCTGCCCTGATCTCCCCTCTACAGGGCCCTGCATAAGATGGCTCCCTATGACGTGGCTTGCCCATCCTGGCAGCCCACCAAGCTACACCAAGCCTTCTCTGGGCTATTCCTCTTTGCCATTGTCCTTCTTCCTTAAATTTCTTCCCTGAATATTTTTCACTATCCCATCCCTCCTATTTCCCTTTATAAAAAAAATGAGGATCATACTGTCCAATTGAAAACACTAGCCATATGAGGCTACCAGGAACATAAAATATGGCTATGGGACAAGAGGTGACTTCTTAATTTAGTTGATAATTTTAAAATGTAAAAACTACATTCAATGGAAAACCATTATCTTTGGAAGAAATTAGACGTTTATTCAGTTTATTCATTCAAACACATTTTTATGTAATCTAATTGAACTTGTTCCAGTAACTTAGCTATCAAATTGCAGTGTGCTAAACATATAAAGTACACACTATATTGTGAAGATTTGGATAGGAAAAGTATAATATGCCTTGTTGAGTTTTATGTTGACTACATGTTAAGATGTGATTAAAGAAAGTATATTATTAAAATTAATGTTATCTACATACTTGATCTTCTTCAATTCCATTACTAGAATATTTTCAAGTACATACATATTTCTCTCCCTCTCTCTGTATGTATATGTGTGTGTGTGTGTATATGTGTGTGTGTATGTGTGTGTGTGTGTGTTTGTGTATGTACAGTTGTCCTTATATTTTATAGTTGGCAGTATTGGCTTACTATCAGGCCATTACCAAATTTACCAGGCCATTACACATATGCAAGCAGAGACATAGACTTCAGTCCTTCATGCTGTATCACTTAACAGGAATAGAAGACTAGGATTAAGAACAACTCTGCCCTAGCAGCTAATCCTTCCTGGAGACTTAGCGCCAACACTGTTCTCTGTTCTGCGTATGTGCACATTTCTAGAACTCCAAGATGGTGTGGCTTGCCTACTTGCTTTTTATAATGCGAACTAGAATGTGATTCTTTTTATTTATATATATGTATTTATTTATTTATGAGAAAGAAGGAGAAAGAGAGAGAGAGAGAATGGGCATGCCAGGGCCTCCACAACTCCAGATGCATGCGCCTCCTTGTGCATCTGGCTTACATGGGTCCTGGGAAATAGAACTGGGGTCCTTTGGCTTTGTAGGCAAACGCCTTAACCGCTAAGCCAGCCCCCAGAATGTGATTCTTATTCTCACCTTAAGGAAGAAACGGAGGCATAGTTCAGAAGACAGCTCATAGCTGACTGTACCAGGATCTGAATGAGCATTTCACAACCAGTGAGGTGGACAGCTCCCACACAGAAAGTGGTGCTTCGCGTGGAGCCCACCCCTGTGAGCTTTAGAAAAGGAGTCAGTGTTACAGTTGCAGATGCATCAGACAGCACACAGCTGAACGAGTCTGCTGGACTCTGCCTCACACCAAAAAACCCACCCAAAATGCTCATCTGAAGTACACACAGACAAGTGGATCCAGGGCCTTCTCTGAGATACAGTTTGACTCTGATAGAACAAATGGACTCAAGAAGTATTCAATTCCAGTATCAAAACAATTTGTTGCAAGCATGCCAAAAAGTCTTACCTTCCCTGTGTAGAGGTGGAGTTCATTTTCTCGGTCCTGAAGTGCTGCTGCTGTTTAGATCTGGAATGCCCCCCAGCCTCTGGCACTACTGAGAGGGGGCAGAGCCTTTAGGAGGAGGGGTCTGGTATCAGCAAGTTAGATAATTGGGAATATGCCCTTGAAGAAGACATAGTGACCCTACCAATTCCTGTCTCTTTTGTTTCCTCTGGAAATAAAGAGGTTCTACTTCGTTCTTCCACCATGATGGACTGTGCAGACATGGGCCCAAAGCAACAGGACCAAGTGACCATGGACGAAAACCATAGGTCAAGTACACTTTCCTTCTTTTTAAGTTCACTCATCTTAGGCATTTGTTACAGCAATGGAAATGAAAAGCTGATTGATACATCAATTCATTAGCAAAACATATTATACTAATACATGCATATATTTTACCTGCAAATTTGGCTATACAGCCATTCTGTCATTCATTTGTCCATTGTTCAGTTATCAGCTGTCAACATGTTCCAACTACTTGGTGTATAAAAAAATATACAAGGGCCACAAAAAGAATTTGTGGGGCTGGGGAGATGGCTTAATCAAAGGGATTGGCACACAAACATGAGCATCTGAACTGAGATTCCCCAGCCCTCAGGCATGGTGGCGTGCACCTGCAATGCCAGTGTTGTGAAGGTAGAAACGAGAGAATCCCTAGAGCTTTTTGGCTCACTAGTCCAGCTGAATTGGCAAACTATAGGTTCAAGAACAGACCCTGTTTCAAAAAAGTAAGGTAGACCCCCATGTACACACAAATGCACCCATTCACATATGAACACACGCATAGAAGCACGCATGTCACACACACGCATACACGCAAAAAGAGAGAGGGAGAGAGAGAAGAGAATTGTGACTGGAGAAAAGATTCTGTGGAGATGGTCAAGTGGGGGCTTATGAGACACACAACTAGCCTCCCTGCAGACCACACAAAGATTTATCTGCATTTAGTTTTACAAATTTTTTTTTTTTTTTTTTTTTGGTTTTTCAAGGTAGGGTTTCACTCTGGTCCAGGCTGACCTGGAATTCACTATGCAGTCTCAGGGTGGCCTTGAACTCACGGTGATCCTCCTACCTCTGCCTCCCGAGTGCTGGGATTAAAGGCGTGCGCCACCACACCCGGCTATTTTTTGGTTTTTTGAGGTAAGGTTTCACTCTAGCTCAGGCTGACCTGGAATTCACTATGGAGTCTCAGGGTGGCCTCGAACTCATGGCGATCCTCCTACCTCTGCCTCCCAAGTGCTGGGATTAAAGGCGTGCGCCACCACGCCTGGCTTAGTTTTACAAATTTTTTAAAGTTTGTGTTTTCCATAAATAAGTTTGTAGGTTTTTAAGGTTTATATATGAATGATATTACCTAAAGTGTGATTTTTTTTTTGATATGGGTTGGACATTTTAAAATTGGGAAGACAGAAGATTAAGAACTGGATGTGAGTGCGTAGGAAGACAGTGTGCCGGCTGAGGGATGTGGTTTGGAAGGCGCTGAGCCCAGGATGGAGAGGAAGGACGTGGAGGGAGACATAGCTTCATACTCACCGGAAACATCCCATCTAATGACAGTATAATTTGGTTCTCACTTATCGGGGAAGGCACCAGACAGCTTCAACTATCATTTGTCGGGTGTCCATTAAGTATTATCTCTTTTGTAATAGTTGGCTTTGTGTGTTGGACAATGAATGAGCTGGTGGTGGGGGGGAACTATTGAGCATATGAGAAATAAGCCTTAATGACAACAAACAATTTGTCAGACCCTCTCTTCATTCAGCTTCAACATTTGGGCGAATTACATAATCTAACCCATCTCATTCATCATCCGAACCATGGGACAAACTGTAAAAATGGGGTTTCTCCACGTTTCCTGACAGGTGACATATGAAGCCATGGAGGGTTTGTACGAGGGGGAAGCAGTACAGATGACACGTGACGCGTCAGCCTTCTGAGCCAGTTTATTTTACTGCAGGATAGCATGCACACGCATACATACACACACACACACACACACACACAGACACACACACAGACGCGCGTATATGCGCTTACATACTCCTGGCTAAGTAGGGGGAAATAACTACATATATTTTACTTGTTGTGAACTGTGCACTTATACCCACAGTGGTAAGGGACAATAGCACAAAGCTATGCTCACTCAACAAACTAAGCACTCAGTTTAGGTCAGCATGATTCATAGGTAAAGCCTGTTCAGGATTACCAAGTTAGAGCCAAGCAGATTGGGGGCTCAAGGGGAGTTTTTCTGACTATAGACCTGGTCGTTGGAAAAGTGGACCATGATGTCTCTTAGCACCTCCTGACAAATGGCCTGGCTTGATAATTGTGATGGTTAATCTCAGTTGTAACCTTGATTGGCTCTAGACTCACCTAGGAGACAAACCTCTAGGCATGCCTGTGAGGAAGTTTCTAGATTAGTTTAACTGAAGTGGCAAAACTCACCCTAATGCAGGTGGCACCATTCCATGGACTGTGGTCTTGGACTGGATAAAAAGTAGGAAATGAGCTGAGCACCAGTTCTTCTGCATGTCTCTTCACCATGCCCTTCTTGCCATGATGGGCAGTAACCTCGAAGTGTACGCTACAACAAACCTTTCTTTCCTTTAGTTGCTTGCTGTCAGGGGCTTTGTCACAGCAACACAAAAGTAACAAACACAGCAGTCTTCCCAGACGCTTCCTACCACAGCGAGCCTGCTTCACAGGGAGGCCCGCTTTGCTCAGCAGAACCTGGCTCATCATACCTTCCTGAACACACACTTCGATATTCGGTGATCTGTGTTTGAGCTGTAAGCTTGACCCTGAACTCTCATGCAGTGTGGGGAGAGGACCGAGAAGCTCCATCAGTGGATACCGCGTCTTAAGCATTTGACAGACGTGTAGATTCCAACTTTCAATTTTTGAGGCTTGATTTCTGTGGACTGAATTAACTTGCCACTACTGTTAGAGTCCTTGGGTTATTATAATTCTGTTTAAGTAGTTGCTTCTAGATTGGGGGATATACAAAAGGCCCGTATGGGGCCAAGGACATGGTGTCTTTTTGCAAAGGAACAGAGCTTAGGAGTTAAGGTGAGCCAAGTGAACAGGCAGATGCCTGTGGTGTTTTTACAATTAGTGATCATCACCTTTACAAATACAATTTACATGTATCCACTACAAATGCTCATGGAGAATTGACCTTCATTTTACTCCAGAGGTCTGTAAGTTGCCATGTGGTTGTTTGTACAGCCATGCCCAACTGGATCTGTTCACCAGCAATGCACATTCCACATGGCACACTGGACTGTGTCTACAGTTTGCCTCTCACTTAGCTGCCTCACCCATGGCTCTGCAAGTGGATGGAAACACAATTTCTTTGCTCTCACTAAGTCCAATTCTTTTTTTTTTTATATTATTTTTTGTTCATTATTTATTTATTTATTTGAGAGTGACAGAAACAGACAGAAAGACAGAGGGAGAGAGAGAGAATGGGCGCGCCAGAGCTTCCAGCCTCTGCAAACGAACTCCAGACGCGTGCACCCCCTTGTGCATCTGGCTAACGTGGGACCTGGGGAACCGAGCCTTGAACCAGGGTCCTTAAGCTTCACAGGGAAGCGTTTAACCGCTAAGCCATCTCTCCAGCCCCCAATTCTTGATCGTTCTCTGCTTCACCACGAGGCTATGTCTGAGATTCTCCCATCACTCTTACTGGGTGTTGCAGTCAGGTTCACATTGCTGGTAGAAATCACCCAACCAAGAGCAGCTTGTGGGGAAAAAAAGAAGTTTATTTTGGCTTATAGGCTTGAGGGGGAAACTCCATGATGGCAGAGAAAATAATGGCATGAGCAGAGGGTGGCCTCACTTCCTGACTAAGCAACAGGAGAGTGTGCCAAACACTGGCAAGGGGACACTGGCTATAACACCCATAAGCCCACCCCCAACAATACACTGCCTCCAGCAAACATTAATTCCCAAATCTCCATCAGCTGGGAACCTGGCACTTAGAACATCTAAGTTTATGGGGAACACCTGAACCAAACTACCACACTGGGTAATGCTTAACCTGGTACTCTTCAGCCACAAAGGCTCCCCAGTCCTTCCTTCGCATTACGTTTCCCATGAGTAGAACTCCCGTTTTCTTAGATTGGCTCCAGGCTAATGAATTCTGACTAAGTCTGATTTTTTTAAATACATTATTTGGAAGATGCCTTTTATTCGGAGAACCTGGATTTCCACAGGATTACAAATAAGAAAATGTTCCCAACTCAATAATTACAGCAAGCAGCATGAGCTTTTCCATTTGCAAGCTGAAACACTGTCCACCATCTGAGGATCTCTGGCTTCTATTTCTTTAGAAATGTTCTCCTGATCTCATCACTGGCACCACCAGCCTCCCTTTGCTGGCACGTGTGGCTTTATCCACACCTGTAGAACTTGGTGTACATGTGTGCTATACAGCCATGTCCTTGCCTTCATGGAGGTTAAACTCTACGAAGGAGGACAGATGTCAATGGCATATCCATCCCACTAGTAGTCCAGCTATAAACCCTAGTTAAGGGACACAGAAGTAACCCCCTGATCTTGTGCACTGGGTGGAGACAAATAGAAGTATAATGAGTATAATCTATTTTTTTCTATATAATTCTATATAATTCTATATAATTCAAGGCATCCTGCTCCTGTCTCTAAACTACCACATTTTTTTCCTTTTGTCATATTTAAATGGACGTGCAAAGACTCTAACTTAAGAAAAGAAATTTAATCAGTTTCGGGAGGTGTGATGGTTAAGGTGCTGTCAACTCGATCTGTTTAGTAATCCACGACATCCCTTTTGGGTGGGTCTCTGAGGTTGCTTCCGGGAAGGATTAACTGAAGGAGGAAGTCCTTCCCCCAGAGTGAACCCTTCGCCCAGAGAGAGCAGCCCCCCTCAGAGGGGGACTTTAAATAAGGAAGCTCTGGGTGAAAAGAACCCCTTCCTTCCTTCCACGTGGCTACCGGAGCTGCTCGCTGCCTTCTAGTGTGGACGGAAGACCAGGACGGACTGAAGACCCACGTGGATCGAAACTCAGCGGCTCCTCAGGAAGCCTCCAGGCCTTCAGTGCCGGATGGGGACTGCCGAGGCATCTGGCCACAGGGACAGAGCAGTACTGGACTCCTTGGTTCTAGGGCCTGCAACTGCTGTTGGGCTGCCATAAGCTAATCCAATAAATTCCCTTTTCAATGTAATTCATTCTAGCAGTTCTGTTCCTCTAGAGAGCCCTGACTAATACAGTAGGTTACTATGACTGCCTTGGTGATGATGAGATAACTGGGGACAAAGATAGAACTGTAGATCTCTCTGAACCAGAGAGGGCTGCCACAGCAATCCTCAGGTCACTGAAGGATCCAGAGGCTTGGTAAATCTTAATGAGAGTAACAGAATGCCAGCTGAAGGTCAGTCTTTACCTCTCACTATTCCAGAAGGCAAGGGTTTGTGGCTTTTATGAGGCAGCACAGCTTTCATTGGTAAAGACGGAAGGTTGCCAGGCTTGTGTTTTGCTGTGGCCAAGTGGCCCAATGAGGATGTCACATAAAGCCTACCATCCACTTATTGGTCATGTTTTTCTTTTGTTTGTATGAGTGGTATGTATGCGCATGTGTGCGCACATGTGTATGCATGTGTGTTGTGTGTAGGCACATTGATGTGTGTGGGTGCACATGGAGGCCAGAGATTGACATCTAGTGTTCTTTTTCAGTTGCTCTCTACCATTTGTTTTTTCAAGACAGGGTCTTGCTCTGCACCTACCCCTCACCATTTCAGCTGGCATAGCTAGCTAGGAAGCCCAGGAGATCTTCCTATCTCTATTCCCCAAGAACTGAGATTATGGGCACACTCCACTGTGCCTGGCATTTTCACGTAGACACTGGGGATCTAAACTGGGGTTCTGCACTTACCCACTGAGCCATCTCCACAGTGCTGACTGTTGATCTCATAAATGAAGAATATCATCATAGCATAAAATCACAGACAGCTAAGACTTTAGTACAGCATAGATAATAAAGAACAGATGGACATAGAAAGAGATAGGGCCTCATAAAGGATTGTCTTTAATTGCCTCATTTCACATTAGATGAGTCAGACATTGGACTTTAGGGACAATGATCATCTAATTCTGTATGGGGTAAGGCTGTGAAGGTTAGAAATGAGTGACTTGTTACTGCGATACCTTTCCAGGATGCTAGAGCACCTGAGTGCTCCTTCTAGAGAACTCCACTGTGTGGCCTTCAGGATTACAAAGAGGGCCACGTGGTGGTGAGGTGAGCTCTTCTCTCTCTGTATGGGATTAGGGTCTGGTCGGGGGTTAGGAAAATAGGTAGAAGGAAAGAAAGAAAAATGGGACTAAATGGGGAAAGACCTGAAGTGTTACCATTTAGATCTGAAACAAGAAGGGTACCTGCCCTCACCATTGCTTTTCAATGTAGTAAACTTGAAATTTTAGCTGAAGCAATAAGACAAGAGAAACAAATAAAAGGCATACAAAGTGGCAAAAAGTACTCAAACTAGCCCTATTTGCAGATGATATGCTTTTATATATGTGACACAAAATGCTCCACCAAAAAACTCTAAAGGAGATAAATTTTTTTCAGTAATGTGGCAGGGTACAAAATTAATACACAAAAGTCAGTAGCCTCCCTATTCACCAAAGATAAGCATATGGAGAAAGAAATAAGTAAGTGATGCTATATATGCTGTTTTCAATAGCAACAACAACAAAAAAAATCAAATGCCTTGGAAAACCACTTATCAAGGGTGTGAAACATAAAACACTCCAGAAAGAAACTGAAGAGGACACGAGAAGATAGAAAGACCTTCCATGTTCATGGATTGGAAGAATTAATGTTGTGAAAATGGCCATCTTACCAAAAGTATTATATAGATTCAGTGCAATTCCAATGAAAATTCCAGCAACGTTATTAACAGAGATAGAAAAATAGTCTCAAAATCTATATGGAAGAACAGAAGGCCTTAGATAGCCAAAAATATCCTCAAAGAAATACATCTGGGGGCTTCACTATACCTGGTTTCAACATATACTATAAACTCATAGTAACTAAAACAGCATGATACTGGCACAAAAACAGAATGCATATCAATGTAATAGAAGATCCATCTCTGAATTCAAGCAACTACAACTACCTGATCTTTGACAAAGGGGGGTCAAAATGATAGTATCTTCAACAAATGGTGCTGGAAACATTGGATAACCACCTGTAGAATAATGAAATTAGACCTACTTCTCTCACCTTGCATAAAAGCAAACTCTAAAATGGATTAAGGATCTCAATATAAGACCTAAAACTCTAAAACAACTAGAAGAAGAAGTAGGAACACTCCACAATATAGATGTAGGGAAAGAATAAGATCCTAAATAAGACCCCAGTAGCTCAGGAAATTAGAGCAACTCTCAACCGCTGGGACCTCATGAAACTAAAAAGTTACTATACAGACAAGCAAACCATCAACAGGGTAAATAGTAATCCTGCACAATGGGAGAAAATCTTTACCAGCTATAACTCTGACCAAGGTCTAATATCTAGAATCTACAAAGAACTAAAAAAAAACCTAAACAATAAAAAAATCAAACAACCAAATTAAATAATAGTATAGAGAACTAAACAGAGAATTCTCAAAGGAAGAAATGTAAATAGTCATTACACACTTAAGGAGATGTTCAACATCTTTCGTCATCAGAGACATGCAAATCCAAACAACTCTGATATTTCATCTCGCTCCATTGAGGAGGGCACTCATCAAAAATTCTAATGACAACAAATGCTGGTGAGGCTGTGAGGAAAGAGGAGCCCTTACTCACTGCTGGTGGGAGTGAAAATTTATACAGCCACTATGAAAATCAGTGTGGAGACTCCTGAAAAGAATGAAAATAGATATACTATTTATTTGATCCACCTATATCACTCCTGGGCATATACACTAAAGACTCCACTCTTTACTATAGAGATACTTGCTCAGCCATGTTTGTTGCTGCTTTATTGACAATAACCAGTAACTGGAATCAGCCCAGATATCCATCAACTGATAAATGGATAATGAAGATGTGGTACATACACACAGTGGGAATCTACTCAGTGGTAAGGGAAAATGAAATAATGAAGTTTGCAGGAGAAATAAATGGAGTTGGAAAAAATCATTCTAAGTGAGGCCACACAGGCACACAAAGACAAAAACACCAAGTACTCTCTCATCTGTGGTTCCTAACTAGGGTAAATTGGAGATAAGTGTAAATGGTAGTCAGTACTAGGAATTTGGGCATGAAACTATAATAAGACCAGTGGAGAGAAGACACAGGGAGAGAGAAGAGGAGGAGTTACTTGATAGGTCAGGGAAAGGAGAGATTATGGGGGTGGGGAGGGATTCAAAGGGGCAGGGGGTAGGGATGTTGGGAAGGAAATTACACAAAAGTTAAAACAACATGAACCAGTTCCATAGAAACTTTCATCTGGCTAGCCTTCTATAAGATATAACCACCCATAAAGAGGGAAGGGAGGATAGTCCAAACAAAAAGGAGAAAAAGCTTAATCTTAAAACCATGGATTCTGACCAGTACTTGGGAGGTAGAGGTCGGAGGATCGCTATGAGTTCAAGACCAGCCTGAGACTACATAATGAATTTCAGGTCAGCCTGGGGTAGAGTGAGATCCTACCTAAAAAAAAGAAAAGAAAAGAAAAGAAAAAAACCAAGACAACAACAAACAATGAAAAAGCACGCTGACCTGTTGGCCAGGGAGACACACAGGGACTAATTAAAGCCTTCATGACCCCACAGTAAATACCATAACCTCACTGAGGAAGACCCCCAGGGTAAGAGGAGTAGGGGCAATAAAAGAGGGGCTGGAGAGATGGCTTAGCAGTTAAATGCTTGCCTGTGACGCCTAAGGACCCCGGTTCAAGGCTCAATTCCCCAGGACCCACATTAGCCAGATGCACAAGGGGGCGCACGCGTCTGGAGTTCGTTTGCAGTGGCTGGAAGCCTTGGTGTGCCCATTTCTTTCTCTCTCTCTCTTTGCTTCTTTCTCTCTCTCTGTCACTCTCAAATAAATAAATAATTAATTAATTAAAAAGAGTAGGATCTGTTAATATGTATTTAAACAAATATTTAATAAATATATACATTTATATATTTGGTATATAATATATGTTTAAAAATAAAAAGCAAAACAAGTGGGAAAAATATTCTGAAGGAGAAAGCATGTATTTTCACTTCCTAAGAACAATCTTTTTCTCTCACCATCTTTCTGTTCCCAGGTCAATTATCTGTAGAATAAAGGACCCCGAAAATATCCATAATGGTAAACATGTTGCTAGGGTATATTTATTAAGCCCCAAGTATCTCAGAAGTGTGCATTTTGGGGGGGGGGTTTAATTTTTTAATTATTAGATATGGACAGATTTTGCATGTAAACATCACATGTCTGTAGCATCCTTTCCCTCCTCCCTGCCCCTTTTCTGAGGAGAACTTCCTCCTTGGGGATGCAGGTCAGCCCCAGGGGGAGTGTGGGTCATGCATCATGGGGCAGCTTTATTTTCTCGTGTCTCTCTGAAGTAGCTTCGGGGAGAAGAGGAAATGTAGAAGCCACCTGCAGAAGGTGGGCAGCTGGACTTCTTTCATATCTGTCTGATGTGGGTTCAGATGCCAGTTTACCAGATCGTCTTATAGATTGTTATTCAAGGGAAATAAAGCATGTGTCTGGGGCTCTTATTCTGCGTCAGGCTCTAGAGTGCAGGTCTTTCATAATTTTGTTTACATAAACCCAACCACAATCCTAATCATCGTCTTCAGTTTACAGAGAAGGAAACCAAGGCTGAAGTCCACACAGCCAATAAGCCAAGGAGCCAGAAACCACACACAAAACAGAGCAACTGCTGTTGGCCCCTGGCCTGCTCATTTACCAGGAAGCTGACAGAAAGCATCTTTTGCACCAAAATCCTGTTGTATCCAAGGCCAAATAATAAGCTACGTAAGTGCTGGGTTATGTCGTATGAGACTGCCTTTTTATAGGTAACATTGGTTGAATATCAAGATTGAGTAAGGTTTGACCTAACGTAGATCAATATTAGGTTTGACTAATCCAATGTTTTCTGATTCTATTTAACTTTGGAAACATATTAAGGACTAACAGATAATAAGAACAGCCACAGTGACAATGATTAGGAAAGTATTCATAGTATTATCAACTCATCTACCACCTGTTAAAAGAGCCAGTGCCGGGCTGGAGAGATGGCTTAGCGGTTAAGCGCTTGCCTGTGAAGCCTAAGGACCCCGGTTCGAGGCTCGGTTCCCCAGGTCCCACGTTAGCCAGATGCACAAGGGGGAGCACGCGTCTGGAGTTCGTTTGCAGAGGCTGGAAGCCCTGGCGCGCCCATTCTCTCTCTCTCCTTCTATCTGTCTTTCTCTCTGTGTCTGTCGCTCTCAAATAAATAAATAAAAAAATTAAAAAAAAAAAAGAGCCAGTGCCTATGTTTCTACATATTTCCTTATGGTGGATGAATGCTACATAACATACAATATCTCTTCAAGTTCACAGTAAAGAAGGGGGCACGTGCTCACATAACCTTGAACGGGATTTCCAAAACGGCTCTTCTTGAAACATTGAAACTGTTCATGTACAATGAGACCCTTGGGGGTCCATGTGGCTGGTAGTGTCAGGCCAAGGGAAGTC
The DNA here is from genome assembly GCF_020740685.1 of Jaculus jaculus. Classification (NCBI taxonomy): domain Eukaryota; kingdom Metazoa; phylum Chordata; class Mammalia; order Rodentia; family Dipodidae; genus Jaculus; species Jaculus jaculus. The sequence continues at coordinate 92,092,201 of NC_059112.1, read as the reverse complement.
TATCTGAAATTCCAGGTGAGACTTCTAAGAAGTTTTAATACTGGACTTTTCTTTTAAAATAGTAGCTTGACTGAGATGTGCTTAACATTCCGCAGATGTGCTTATGAAAGTTCACATTTAACAATACCATACATGTGCTCACGTAAGGTTCCTTTTTAGTGGTTTTCAGTGTCTTCACAGTGCTCCAGGGGCATTCTCTCTACTAGCTCCAAACTAGCTTCACGGTTCCCTAAGGAAGCCGCCACACCCACCAAACAGGGACTCTTTATTCTCCTCACTTTCCCCCCTGAGTAAGAGGATTCCCCATGGGTTGAGTCATTGTTAAGTATGTGGAATTATTACTCAAATAAAGGGCAATAAATACTTGTTTGAGTGGTTGAGAATGGTGTGATGGAACACTTCCTTAAATAAAAGGAGCCGGGCTGGAGAGATGGCTTAGCGGTTAAGCGCTTGCCTGTGAAGCCTAAGGACCCCGGTTCGAGGCTCGGTTCCCCAGGTCCCACATTAGCCAGATGCACAAGGGGGCGCACGCGTCTGGAGTTCGTTTGCAGAGGCTGGAAGCCCTGGCGCGCCCATTCTCTCTCTCTCCCTCTATCTGTCTTTCTCTCTATGTCTGTCGCTCTCAAATAAATAAATAAAAAATTTAAAAAAAAATAAATAAAATAAAATAAAATAAAAGGAGCCCAAGTATGAAAGAAGTATGAAGAAGTGAGCAAAAATGTGAAAGAGGGAATTCTGGGCATGTGAAGCTCTGTGCTGATTATTCTTATGTCTTTAGAAAAAATCACAGAGACTATACTGGCTACAAGAAGACAGGGACATCTGCACACACTTCAACCTTTTTTTTTTTTTTTTTTTTAGCAGGATGACAAAATCGGAGAAAACAGTTATAGTAGAGTGTTTAACATTCATAAAACAAGTGGAGGAGAACTAAAGAGTTACAAAATGTTTCTAATGAAAGAGCATTATTTTCAATACTATTGCAATAAGATTTATTTCCAAATGCAGGTCTCATCTTGTTAAAAAAATTTTCTAATTTTAAAGGAAGTAATTCTTGCTTGAATAATAAATTTAACATAATGTTATGAAGCATTAAGATAGTTACAGATACAGCAGGTATAGTCATGTTTTAAAACTAATAGAATGTCTAAATTTTAGAGAATACCAAAACTTACATGCATTTTAACCCCATTTATTCCACTTTATAAACAATTTTGTTGCTAGTTATCTTTTTCTTTTTGCATAACAAAATTCACCCAAAAAACTTTCTTCCTAACCCATGAAACTTTCCACAAGCTCACTATACTAGGCTCCAAAATATTTGGTCTCCTTTAGCTATTTGTTTGAACTGAAGTTGAAAGCAACCACATTGCTATTGTTGAGTGGCAGGCAAGGTACTAAGCAGGTCCAAATCTGATTTTAGTGAGCTTTGACCTTCACAGATCTGTCAACTCCTCAGATGTCAAATCTTTCCTTTCTCTCTTTGAAAAAGAAATTCATTGATTTCCACTCAATGCAAATTATCTGTCATCTTTCAAGTACAAAATACACAACAAATTGTGGATATTCATTTTTACCCACTCATTAGTTTTAGCCACCCCATGTAATATTTCAGAAAACACAGAGAGTCATACAATCTCTGTGCTGGGTGAACCCTCTAAGATAACCAAATCTTCATGTCACAGAGAAAGTCTGTGTGGTTTCCCCAGACATGAAATGGTTACACTTACTGGCAAGATCCAGAGTTTTCCACCAGTCACCCATGGTCCACTTCTACCATTCACTCTTGCCTGCATTCTAAATGATGTAAGGTTCCAACTGAAAAGCTACATGGGACCATTTTCTTAGGAAAATAGTCAACTTCAGAATATTGACATGAAGTGACAGTAATTTCTACAATTTAAAACACAATATGGAAATGCAAGAATCACTGATGGTACAGTAGCAAAAGATCTGGTGCCTTCCGCCCAAGCTTGTCATGTAAAGCCAGCCAATTGTTTAATTTATCTGCATCTTGGTCTGCAGAATGGGAACAATATCCATTCCATGTAGCTGAGAGGCCAGAACGAGATAAGGGATAAAAAATGACCCCTGCTACTGAACATAGGCCCGGCCACAGTTTACGCACACACCTGCCTGGGTAGGTATGTCCTACATGTAACAACAATAAAGAACCCTGACACACAGATGAAGGGGCCGGAAAAAAAATAATAAAAAAAAGCAAACCCACTATGAGGCACCGAATAAAAGGAAGGAGCACACCCGGGCATATTTGAGGCTACGCAGAAATAATGTCGTTTTGAAATTACAGGTAGATGTATTTCCCCTCTCCCCAGCCCCCAGGCTCCTTTCTAGCACATTTTGGGGAGCTATGGAAAATGAATAGAAGAGACAAAAAAGTACTTTGCCCGGCAGGAATACGGAATTGTAAAAGCACAGACAGCATACAGAGTCGCTGCCATTCACTCACAAAGAATTTTGTGCATGTAGATGGCTGATTAATTGCCGGCCTGCCTAGACGAAGCTGCAACAAGCCAGATACTGTCAGCATGCCATCGGTTACCATGGAAATGTACAAGGTTCCTGTTTCTGACAAACCCTTGAATACTGGATAGATTGTGCCATATGTAAATAAGGCAAATTAGTTTTCCTATATCTTCCAGACAAGGTTAGACGGAAAGAAAATATATCTGTTTAAACACACTCTGTAACCTCTTAGATGTGACGGATGAGAACCAGAGACAGGGGCTTCTTTCTTAGCAAATTGAACTCAGATTGTTACCACTGAAAAGCACTTGGGGAAAATCACCAAAAAAAAAGAAAAAATTACAAACTGCATTGCACATGTATAAGGAAGGACTTCAAAGTCAGCCACTCAAAAGTACACTTACTATACTGTCGTTTTTCAGTCAGAAGATACATTTTGTGGCCTGCTCTTTTTAAGTTATAGAATATCAAACTGTGATTGGTATAGTACCAGATTAAAATTTTTATAGTTTTGTCACATAATTTTTACTTAATGCACAGGCTGAATAGTGAGTCGTAAACTGGCATAATAAATCAAATCAGAACCATTCAAAATGTTTAACTCCATAACTGTGGATACTTATTTTGACATTACCTTGGTTAGAATTTGATTTATTCTTTTCCTTAATAGTTCTTACCAGCATTGGCAAACTTTATAACTTCTTCTGATGTTTCTACAATAATTTATAATTCACTAAGTCTGATTTTTTTTTAAGAAAATCTCATGAGCCTCATTAGGATATTCTAAAGTAAGTAGTGACTCAAAGTTGGTACATAATTTATGACACAGGACTACTCCCTGATGACCAAGAACAAATACACAGTTGAAAATTGCAAGCTGTTCACTTAAACAGTAAAAGTGCCCCCAAAGAGCCTTACAGCCTGTATAACACAACAGCTCTGAATAGATTTCAAATTGTAAACTTCTCAAAATAAAATGCTGTATCATCTTTATTATCCCCTCTCAGCTTTAAACACACATGTTTCTTTGCTGGAATTATATTTAGATATGAAATTCCCATATTTAAACATACATATTCACATGGTATTCAAGTAAGCCATAGTATAAGAGCAACAGTGGTGTCCCTAATTATCCAAATTAACCCTTGTTTAAATTTAGATTAGATGATCATTCCCTTTTTTTCAGGTAAAGGTAACAACATTTATTTTTAAATTCTATCAAATTATCTACATATTGGATATATCCAGAATTAAAAATGCAGGACACTTTTGTATGGTGTCTTACATTTTAGAATTCAGAGATGAACTATAGTTAATGTGTCCTACAGTTATTTTTTTATTGACTATTATCCCAGTAAAAAAAAAATTAAAGCATTATCTACATCTTTTTCTTTTGATATAAATACTATACTACATGATATATAAAAACATTGGCTTTTAGTACTTTTACTTTTGCTTGCAAAAATACTCCTTACATTCTCCAATGTACACATGACATTAAGTGCATGGTTTTTATACATATTTCTAAACAAATTTTATAAGCACACTCATCAGATATAGTCATAGAGAAGAATTCTTGGTAAGGAAAGAACCTATGCTTGAAACAATGGGATTATGTTTTTTTTCTGCTCTCCATTGTGTTGTACATATGGAAACTCAAACAGGTTTTCACATCTTGAAGTCATCCCAGTCCTTTTGTATTGAAATACATGACCTACAAGTGACATTTCACTGGGCTCTTCATTTCTTCTTTAACACAGATCATAATTAAAAGCACTGGGATTTCTTGGACAGCTAAATACCAGTACCCATGTCTCTTGTTAGCAATATTCCCAAGTCTCTTGCTTGTAAGCATGTGTATCTGCATCTTAGAAGACAAGTGTTTCCAAGTGGAAATTAACCAAATTTCTCATTTTTGAGTTTATTATTAAACACTTGCCATCTTCCCAATTATATAAAGTACATGTGTTATATGTGCCAGAAATACATTAGAAACAATGGGCTTAGATCCTTCCATGGGTTTACCTCTGTACTTTAGAATGCATGATTTGAAAAATGCCCACTGGAAGCTGAAAGATAAATAGATATGCAAGTGTTTCACCTTATTGCTTAAATTATGGCACTCCAGGGACATTATTCTGTGAATATCACCAGAATGGTTCGAAGCACACATTGTCAAGAGTAGAACTGATCTTCTGATCACTGTGAAGAGCAGAATCCCTTCTGGGAGGCACATGTGTATAACTTCCCTTGAGCAGACAGATTTGCACTATGGGAAGAACAGTAATTGTTCAGTTACTGATGTGTGCCACAGCCGTCATCAGCCATGGGATGAGGGCAGTGGACAAGCAAGGTCGCTGTTTTCATGGTATTTAACTCTTGTGGAGACAGAGGTAAATGGTGGGAGGGGAACTGGGTGGGAGGGGAACCTGACTCCTAATCTTTGTTCTTTTTCTTTCTTTTACTTTTCTTTTTTTTTTTTGTTTTTTGAGGTAGGATTTCACTCTAGCCCAGGCTGACCTGAATTCACTATGTAGTCTCAGGGTGTCCTCGAACTCACGGCAATCCACCTACCTCTGCCTTCCAAATTGCTGGGACTAAAGGCGTGCGCCACCATGCCCAGCGTTCTTTTTCTTAAATCTGTAATTTCTTAGCTAGCTTATCCTTATGTTATAAATCTCTTTACAGTTTTTCCCCACTCTGCTACCCTATAAATTTCTAATGAGCAGTATAGCCTGAATTGTAAAAATCTTTGTATCCATCATACTCCACCATAGTCAATATATAGTAAGTTCCCCAAAAATGTTTATACTGACTAGATAACAAAAAATGTTAAAATTCCAATGGAGAAAGTGTTTTTACTCTTCTTGCTATAATTTTTCAAGAGTATTTTAATATTTTATTCATTTTTTTATTTGAGAAAGAAAAAGATAGAGATAGAGAGAGGCAGAGAGAAAGAGAGGGGCAGATAGAGAATGGGTGTGACAGGGCCTGTACTCACTGCAACCAAATCCAGATGTATGTACCACCTTGTCCATCTGGCTTTACACGGGTACTGGGGAATCAACTTGGATCCTTAGATTTTGCAGGCAAATGCCTTAACTGCTGAGCTATCTCTCCAGCTCCTCAAATGTAATTTTAAAAGATAAATCATTCTATTTTTTCATAGGAAGTTATGCCCAAATCTGATATTGAATCTTAATTTAAAATATCAACATTTTTCTGTTATATGTGCAAAATAGGAAGATTATACTCAAAAGTGCAAATAAATCAAGCAAATCAAGTAAAACAAATCAAATAACACAGAAGCAAGAATGTCTTCAACAAAAGATGGAAACTTCCTCCTCCAGATCCCACACACAGATGGCCATTAGTCGCTAGCTCATGTGGATCATGGATATTTTGCAAACTGTCTGATGTACTATAAAGAAAATGACTCAGTGGCCCATGTGTAATTCAAATATGTGACAAAATGTTTAGTTGTTTCAAATAACGATAAAACACTTGAGACTTCAGTCTGACAACAAGCAGGATTTGCTTTCTAGTTCACTGACTACATAATGCATCATTACAACGGTCACTGATGTCAGATGTTTCCAAAAGCAGGGTGCAATCTTATGTTCCTGGACAAGGAAGAGGAGAGTATCCATTTTTTAAAAACATATTTTATTTTTACTTTGACAGAGGGGAAGAGAGAGAGAGAGAATGGGAACACCAGGACTTCCATCCACTGCAAACAAATTCCAGATGCATGCGCCACCTTGTGCATCTGGCTTGAGTGGGTACTGATGAATTAAACCAAGGTCCTTTGGCTTTGCAGGAAAGCATCTTAACCACTAAGCCATCTCTCCAGCTCAAGAGTATCCATTTTTAAGACTAGACTGGCCAATGAATTGGCTGATGAAGTTTATAACTGAAAGAGATCAGACACTAAAAGCTTCACTTAGGATTTTCATCAGTCATGGGAAAGTCTTCTTTTATTATGAGCATAATGACAGCTCCAGTCTCCATACATCAACATTTAAGAATGAAATTTCAAATGATTTTTTATGTTGATATTCATGTAACCTATATCTCTGTAGATACAAAAAGAGGAGATTTCAGTGTACAGTAGTTATAAATAAGACTTTTCTTCAACCTTCAGCTAGACATATTATTTGTCTGGTTTTCTCGGAAGACAGAAAGAAAAGGTGAATGTCAGCTGATTTTTTTCATTTGCTCAAAACAAAAGCTAGAGTGGGAAATGCATTTTTCTAACTGACTGTTGAGTTTATATAACTTCAGCCAAGAAGCCCCTTAGACAAGATGGTGTGGAGAGAGTTCATGACCAACATTAGCATGTAACATTGAAATAAAATTATTTGATCAAAGTGAAAGAAAACAAAACATGGCTAAAGCAAAGACCAAGGGCATAGTAACAAAAAAAAAAAAAAAAGCCTAAATTTTAGGGGCTAGAGGGATGACTTAGTACTTAAGGCTCTTGCCAGGTTCAATTCCCCAAGACCCATATAAGCCAGATACACAAGGTGGTACATGTGTCTGGAGTTCATATGCAGTGGCTATATGCTGTAGCATGCCCATTCTCTCTGCTTCTGTCTCTGTCTTCCTCCCTCTCAAATAAATAAATAAAAATTTAAAAATTAAAAAAAATAAATTTCAAATAAAAATGGTTCCATTTCTCTCCTATAATGGAAAACTCCTGTATAAATGTACATACTAAGTTCAAATAAATGAAAAGTTTTGCTGATCTGTTTAGTTGATTAGCTCTGCACATTGCTTCAGATTGAAATGTATGTTGAAATCTAAAATTGATTTGTTCTATGTAAATTGCATTGGAAAATTTTTCAGTCACAGGTATTACCAATATATATTCTTGAACATGAAATGCTTTTGTAGATCTCTGAATCCATTAAATCACTGACGATATTGGATTTTTACTCCGTTTATGAAACTACAAAACAAAGAATTACCTTGGCCTTTTTTCATTTTAATGAAATGCAGATGCAGATTCAAAGTACTTTTTATTCATTCACTTATTTACTTATTTCATTCTTCTGAACTTAAACTTCCCTATACCTGCCCTTGAACCACAACATGCATAAAAGCTGTTGATTGTAGAGGTAGATTTTCTGCAATAACTCCCTAATTAGACATTTTCCATATATATATTCATAATTATTTAATGGCAGATGGACCTATTAAGATGTATCATTTCTTAACACTTGGCCCCCCAAATACCCATAGTATTAACTTCAACCAAAGCCAAATGTTTTGCCTGTTTTCTTACTATGTGGTATATATGAACACATATATGTGTGCATATGATGTGACCCTATGCTACAAAGTTAATGATGGGATGGATGAAGCTTGGTTTCATAACACATTAACTGTGTGCCATTTAATGATTAACATAACACTTGGATTATCAGAACATGTTCCATTGTATAATCAACAGGATCTGTATTTTGCTATTGAAAACATGTTAGCATTCACAGAGCTTTCATACCGAGTGCCCTCCTGCCCACACCAGCCATCAGAGGATGTCTGCCTCATTGGTTCTTTCGACTGAAAGATGGACATTTAAGTCTGTGTGTGGAGGAGACCTTCAAACTGACCCTCATCTTTATGTAGGACGCTGAGTAGTCACTTCATTCAATATTTTCAGGAGCTAGATTTAAGAACATTTACTAAGCCCTCAATTCATGACTACAATGGCAAAGATCTGCTGGGAAACTAGGTGGATAGGGCCACCCAGTCACATTTCTTAATTTACCACTGAAGACACTCGTTAGAGGTCATTATAAATTAATCCAGTTCACTGAGACATTGCACCTGTGAAGATTAAGATAATTCTAACAGAGATTTAAGAAATAACCTCACTTTTATTTTTTTAAATTTTTGTTTCGTTTTTTATTATTTATTTGAGTGTGACGGAGAGAAACAGAGAGAGAGAGAGAGAGAGAGAGAGAGAAAATGGGTGCACCAGGGCTTCCAGCCACTGCAAACGAACTCCAGACGCGTGCGCCCCCTTGTGCATCTGGCTAACGTGGGACCTGGGGAATCGAGCCTCGAACCGGGGTCCTTAGACTTCATAGGCAAGCGCTTAACAGCTAAGCCATCTCTCCAGCCCTATAACCTCACTTTTCATATTGAGCACCATGCATGCATTTCTAGATATCATGTAGCACAGATGATATTTTCCCTATTATAGAAATTTCAAAGCAAAGGAGTCACAATAAGCCTTCCAAACTCATTTTCCTCTATGAATATATATATACTACTTTAACAATTTCAATCTACATCTGCTATCAAGTGGTAGTCTTCTCCATTTCAGCTGAAACAGTCATGCTATGTTCCCAAAGGCTGTTAGTGATGATGTTATCCGCGAACACCTTGGTCTTCAGTAGTCAATCGTGTGTTAACAGGAATTTTCAGTGTGTCTTTTCTAGCATGTGGTCTGGAAGGCACGCAGAGGGCTCACAAACAGGGAACATCTTATGAGCAGTGCAGGTAAATATTCATCATGCATAATATATATATAATATATGTATAAATATTCATCATGTATAATATATATAATTATACATATAATATATAATATATGTAATCATATATACATATATATATATATGTATATATATAATTTTTCTGGGCATGGTGAGAACTGAACTTGCCAATTTATTCTTTCTTTTTTTTCTCCTCTCCTTCTATCCCTCCCTCTCTCCTCTGTCACTGAACACATCATCCTGTCGAAGGCCATCAGCATGGACATCTTCAGCTATGAAGAGTAGCCCCTGTCACCAGTGCCCTGTCTGTGTCTGAACCCACATTGACCCTCACTAATGGACTTGTCACAGGGCGGACTCCATCCAGCCACCGCCGTTACTGAGTGACAGCATGTCTCTTCCTTGAAACTTCAGAGCATCAGCAATCTTATTTGTAAAGTGGGGTCAATAATCCTACGTGTCTCATTTACTTTGTAGAATCATTAGGGAAGGGATTAAAAGATACATATGAAAGGTTATTTGAGGGGTAGAAAAATGGTTTAGCAGTTAAGGCACTTGCCTGCCAAGCCTAAGCACCCAGGTTTGATTTCCCAGTACACATGTAAAGCCAGATGCACAAGGTGGTGCATGCATCTGGAGTTTGTTTGAGGCCCTGGCATGCCCATCCTCTCTCTCTCTCTCTCTTTCTCTCTGCCTCTGCCTCTCTCTCTTAAATAAATAAATAAGAAAAGTTCATTTTGGTCTTAATATATCTCAAATAAATTATATTTCATAAAATATTTTATTAATAAAACTGAATAATCATGACCCACGTATATATTATATTAAATTAAAATGTTATAATATACTAACATATATAACTAAATATTTATTATGTATTATGTTCTCCCATTCACATTAGTCATTAATATAAAACATAATATATAATATAGTTGTATTTACATAATGTGTTATAAATGTCTATAAATAAATAAGATGAAATATATATTTATGCCTGAGTACACACTGGGGTAACAGAGTTTATGTGAATATATAATTTTATTTAACACATACTTATCTCTTGATAAGTGACAATACTTTCTGGGAATAGCTTATGGATTTCAAGAAGACATGTTAATAACTTTTGACAGAACTGTGTCTTTAGAATCTGCTGAGTCATTATTATGGGCATATTTCCCCTGCCTCAGTATAAAAGTATAAACATGGCACATAACTCTCAGGGACTGCTGACTTATTAATTATACTCCAGCTTCCCTGTGTTCTCTCAGAACATTGATTTGAGTTATCTAATTTATTAATGATCTGATTTTTAAGCAGTATGTGCAAGATGAAAGTGTGACACATGGGCTGGAGAGATGGCTTAGTGGTTAAGCGCTTGCCTGTGAAGCTAAGGACCCTGGTTCAAGGCTCGATTCCCCAGGACCCACGTTAGCCAGATGCACAAGGGGGTGCACATGTCTGGAGTTCGTTTGCAGAGGCTGGAGACCCTGGAGCGCCCATTTTCTCTCTCTCTTTCTCTTTGTCTGCCTCGTTCTCTCTATGCCTGTCACTCTCAAATAAATACAAATAAAAAAAAAATTTTTAAAAGAAAGTGTGACACATACATTGAAAAGCTACTGAATCTTTTTTTTTTCTCAACCTTGTGCTGTTTTTGAGATTCTAAGCAAGTTCTTTGCTTCCACTCTCACGTTACTGGGCACCTGATGTTCATCGGGACAGCCCAATGTTAACCTAAGTGACAGAGAAAGTGCCTCACCCACACTTCTACTTCCACTGACATCCTTGCCTTCGGCCCATCCTGTGCTCAGACAAGTCAGTACTTTCGTTTACTATGAACAGTTTTTCTCTCCATGACAGCAGCGCCAAAGTGTTTCAAAACAACCAAAAACAAAGCCATACATTACTGTTTCCAAAAAGAAAAAAAAAAACAAACAAAAAAACCAGGAAATTTTAGATAATTTCAAAGATTTGCCTCATTTTGCCCTTGCTAGGTGTGTGCCTGACTGCATGTATGTGCATATGCATGTTTTTGCATGCTAGCTATTCAGGTATACTCTGCAAATCTGCTTCCCAAACTTTGGATCTGGTTAACGCCTCCATGATCCCCTCAGAAGTGTGCATGGGATCTGATATATACTGATCTGCTCTTGGCAAAGGAATGCTCTGATTTAACTAACAGGTATAAACTATGGAACCTATCTTAAAAAAAAAAAAAAACAACCCTGTAGATTTCCTTTTTGTTGAGTTTATGACTCTATTGTACATGGTGGAAACAGCCTTTGTATCTTTCCTAAAACTAACTTCACTTCCTAAGACTCTATGCCATCATTTAGCCTCCATTCCTATGAGTTCAAACAGAAAAGGAATAAAATATATCCTCTCCATGGCAAGCTTTAACAGAAAGATGAGCCTATTTTTTTCCAGCTTTTGCTTATATGCCTCTATGTTCAATATTTTTTTCCTTTAAGAATCAGTGATCCACTTGAGTCCCGATTTCAACTTAAGGCCATCCATTAGAATAAGTTAAGAGCCCGGAAAGGGTCAGCCTTTTCTCTCTGCTAGTCTGGGTAGCTTTCGTCTCTAATGGAATCCTTTCGATAATTATTTCATACTTCTGGCAAATCTTGATGGAGTCCATTCACCCCATTGCTACCTCTGCAGATCATTCAAAAGCCTCTATTAGGACTCTTAGAGAAACCTCCTTTTGCTTTATACTCAAAGAAAGGAAGTAAAAAACTAAGCTTCAAGAGGGGCCATGCTTTTCAGCATAATCACAGTCCCCTCCAGGCTGAGCAGGGCGCATCAGCGATGCTTTTTCTCTTTTGAAAGCACTTTGCCCAGGTGGAAGGGTTTTAAACATGTACACAGAACATGCATACCTTGATCCCATTCAAAAGCCACTGAGAAATATTTTCATACTTATTTGCATATGGTTTTTTTCCCACCATTAATGTTTGGGGAATATTAGTGTTATCTCTCAATGATAGTACTTCTTAAGAGAAGAAAAGAAATCTCTGACCAATGATTGTAACAATAAATAGTAGCTAGCTGCTATAATTTAGCTTAAAATAATCAGGTGACAGTCTGGGACACTTATTTTTGGACTGTGTGATACATCTTTTCAAACCTAGATTTTCTTCCTGATTGTATTTTGCTTACTACCAAACATCAGCCTTAATTCTCTTAGCAAGAGGCAACTGGAGGGCAAGTAAAAGCTGAAGGCAGGCTCTGCAGAGCAGCAGCTGTCAGCCAGTGGAGGAACCCAGTGTTGGGCATCTTTGGTGCCATCTCCTCTGTACTAAATGGCACTCTATGGGTCTGTGGGAGGCAGGCTGCATCTTGTAAGTCCAGAAAGATCTCTGTTGCTGACTGGGTTTGGAGAGGCTCTCTCTCTTTAAAATACACACACACACACACACACACACACACACACACACACACACACACACGTATAAGAGGCAGAGGTAGAGAGTATGGGCGTGCCAGGGCCTCTAAACACTGCAAACAAACTCCAGATGCATGCACCCCCTTGCATATCTGGCTTACATGGGCCATGGGGAATCGAACCTGGGTCCTTTGGCTTTGCAAGCAAATGCCTTAACCGCTAAGCTATCTCTCCAGCCCTCTCTTTAATTTTTTTTTTTAAAAACTTTGTGTGTGTGTGTGTAATCATGGGTGTATAGGTATGCAAGGATCTCTTGCTGCTACAAATGCCAGATGCATGTGCCACTTTTTGTGTTTGCCTTTATGTGGGGGCTGGGAAATTGAACCCAGAGCCAGCAGGCTTTGCAAGCAAGCACCCTTACCATTGAGCCATCACCCTAGCCCTAAGGCTTTCTTTTAGTGCCTTGTCTTGGTAGCGGTGGTGGGAGTGGGTGGGAGGGACAGCCCAACATCATCTACTCAGTATCTGTTCACCCAAGCTTTCTTTGTAAAGGATTTAAGGTGGTTCTCAAATCTACACATGATGTGAGAGATCTAACACTTACCATACTGAAGTAAGGCTAAGAGTGAGATAGAGAAACTCATAAGCCAGCTTACCTGAGAACCCAGTGGGACTGCCTTACGCCACCAACTAAGTGGGGCAGCAAGTCAGGGAGTAAGAAGAAATCCCTAGTAAGCAAGTTTCTGTTGGTTAACAGTCCATTCACGCAAGGGAAAACCCTGCCCGAGAGTGAGCTGAGATTCAAACTATCCCTCAGGCCTGTCTACACGTGGGTCCTTGGGGAACTCAGTGGTTCTGTTTGGAATTTGATACAACATATAAGAGTTCAAAAATTAGATTTTACTTGATTGGTTGTATGTCATATTTAAAGTATATTGCTAGTTTGTTTCTTGCTTTTTATTACCATTGTTTTTGTATGTTAATCAATAGTTTCATAATTTTTTCCTGTAAAGCCTGCATATCAGCTAAAAGAATATTTATGTCCTCCAGCATAAATATGAGGTTTAGGTATTTTTAAGGACACACAGAAGGGACTATACTGAGGTTACTTAAAAATATGAAAGGTAAAAAAAAATAAAAGGTTAATGTCAATAGTCCATTTATTAACGTCACAAATTTCTAAACCTAGTTTCCTTAAGTTTGACTTAAAATATCTTTCTATTTACACATCTTTATTACTTTTGAAAGTATTGATGGCTGACATTAAAGCAACAATTGAAAAACAATGCAACACTTAGTGCCACACTTATAAAATTACTACATATTATATGCTCAATGCAATGTTAATATTTTAAATACTTTAGTCGTTTAATAAATCTTCCCTAATACTTAAATGACATTTGGTTTTTTTATGTTAAACCTTTAAGTATGATGAATTTAAGTCTTTTGAGCATCAAGCAATATATATAACCTTAATAATATCTTTCTTTACTTTTAACACAACATTCAAATTTAAAATAATTTAGTGTACTATATTTGAAATTATAAATGTAAGATAATCTCTTGGATATGCTTGAGTGGGCATAAGTTTCTTGTTTGTTTGTTTGACACAAAGGTCTCATTCTATAGCCTAGGCTGGCCTGAAACTCACAACATAGCACAGGGTGGTTTTGAACTCAGAAATCCTGCCTCAGCTTCCCAAATGCTGTTTGTGCAAATACTTGCTCATTGAAGGATATTTGGATGGTTTCTAGTTTTTGACCATTATAAACAAGGCTGCTGTGAAAAACTCATGTACAAATCCACTGAAGTTTTCACCTGTTGGGGAATAAATGCCTATAAATGTGATGTTGGATTTTATAGTAAATATATGTTTTGAAGATTTTTTTAAGTATTTTGTTTATTTTTATTTATTTATTCAACAGTGACAGAGAGAGAGGGGGGAAGAGACAGAGAGAGAGAGAGAGAGAGAGAGAGAGAGAGAGAGAGAGAGAGAGAATGGGTGTGCCAGGGTTTCTAGCCACTGCAAACGAACTCCAGATGCGTGCGCCCCCTTGTGCATCTGGCTAAGGTGGGTCCTGGAGAATCGAGCCTTGAACTGGGGTCCTTATTATTAAGAAAACCAACTTGTTTGCCAGAGCAACTCTACCATTTTCTGTTCCTACTAATCATGTGCAAATGCTACATTCACTATAATCATTGCCAACAATTGTCACTACCACCAGTTTAAGTTTTAACTATACTGAAAGGTTTGTGGTGACATCTCATTATGGTTTTAGTTTGTGTTTCCTTGTGACTACTGAAGTTAAAACATCCTCCCTTCTCCCTCTTCTGCCCTGAGAGTGTTTACAGTCTCCATTTTCTCTTTGATGGCATGTCTTTAGTTCATTATCTTTCTCTCTCTCTCTCTCTTATTTTTTTGTTTTGTTGTTTTTTATTTTTCGAGGTAGGGTCTCACTCTAGCCCAGGCTGACCTGGAATTCACTATGTAGTCTCAGGGTGGCCTCTAACTCTCGGGATCCTCCTACCTCTGCCTCCCGAGTGCTGGGATTAAGGCGTGTGCCACCACGCCCGGCTTAGTTCATTTTCTAATTAGCTTTTGACTGTTTCTGATAAGCTTTATGAATTCTTTGTATAGTGGAGGTCCAAGTCCTCTCTGACATGTGGATTGAAGATATGTCCTTGTTCTGTCAGGTGTCCTTTTGTCCTCTTAGCAGGGACTTCTACAGAATAAAAGTCCAAATTGTTGGGCTGGAGAGCTGGCTTAGTGGTTAAGATACTTGCCTGCAAAGCCTAAGGACCCAGATCGGACTCCGCAGGATGCATGTAAGCCAGATGTACAAGGTGGCTCATGCATCTGGAGTTCATTTGCAGTGGCTGGAGGCCCTGGCATGCACATATTCTCTCTCTATTTCTTTCTCTCTCTTTCCTTTTCTAACGAATAAATAAAATTAAATCTTTTTTAAAACCCAAATTGTCTTCTTTTTTTCTCTTGTGAATCACCCTTACATTCTCATATAGAAGAACCTTTTATACAATGCTCCAGTCAGGTTGTCATTGCTGGTAGAAATCACCCAACCAAGAGCAGCTTGTGAGGGGGGGGGGGGAAGGTTTATTTTGGCCTACAGGCTTGAGGGGAAGTTCCATGACGGCAGGGGTAAACGATGGCATGAGCAGAGGGTGGACATCACCCCCTGGCCAACATAAGGTGGATAATAGCAACAGGAGAGTGTGCCAAACACTAGCAAGGGGGCACTAGCTATAGTACCCGTAACTGTACCCCCAACACTGCTTCCAGGAGGCATTAATTCCTAAATCTCCAGCAGGTGGGAACCTAGCATTCAGAACACCTAAGTTTGTGGGGGACCCCTGAATCAAACCCCCACACCTACCCTAATATTTCCTTCTAGTTCTCTACAGGTTTAGACCCGGCATGGTGGTGTATGCCTCTAATCCCAGTACTTGGGAGGCATAGACTGAAGCATCAGAAGCTCAAGGTCATCCTCAGCTACATGGTGAGTGAGTTTGAGGCCAGCCTGGACTCCATGAGACACTGTCTCAAAAATAAACTTAAATAAAGTTAACAATATTTCATACATGTTTTCTAGCATTATGGCTTATGTATAAATCTGAGACTTACTATAAAATAGCTTTCACAAAATGTGAGATTGTCAATATTTATTTTCATTTAAAATATTTTTGAGACAGTCTCATTATGTAGCCATGCTGACCTTAAACACATGCTGTTCCTGCCACAACCTCCCAAGTACTGCGACTACAGGTAAATACCATTCTATCCAGCAAGACTGATTAATTGATTGTTTTTTCGAGACAGGGTGTCACTCTAATCCAGGCTGACATGGAACTTACTCTGTAGCCCAGGCTGGCCTCAAATTTGAATCATCTTCAGCCACCTAAGTGCTGGGATATAGATAAGAAAGCCAGGAAGCTGTTCTTTGCTATTAATACAAGCTTCATTTATGTTTGTTTCCCTTGACGATGATTGGGTGAGTCCAATTTCTCAGAGTGGTCTGCTTCAGGGTCAAAGGACACTCCTCACACCAACCCCCACATACTCTCATGTAATTGCTTGATTGCTCAGACATTCCACAGAAAGCACCAGACAAATGTCCAAAAGAAAGTTTGAATAAAAACACTGATCAAGGGCTAGAGAGATAGCTTAGCGGTTAAAGCATTTGCCTGCAAAGACAAAGGATCCTAGTTTTTTTTTTTTCTTTTTAAATTTTTTTTTTAACTATTTATTTATTTGAGAGCGACAGACACAGAGAGAAAGACAGATAGAGGGAGAGAGAGAGAGAGAATGGGCGCGCCAGGGCTTCCAGCCTCTGCAAACGAACTCCAGACGCGTGCGCCCCCTTGTGCATCTGGCTAACGTGGGACCTGGGGAACTGAGCCTCGAACCGGGGTCCTTAGGCTTCACAGGCAAGTGCTTAACCACTAAGCCATCTCTCCAGCCCAAGATCCTAGTTTGATTCTCCAGGAAACCATGTAAGCCAGATGCACAAGGGGGTGCATGCGTCTAGAATTCATTTGCAGTGGCTGGAGGTCCTGCCATGCTTATTCTCTCTCTCTCTCTCTCTCTCTCTCTCTCTCTCCTCTCTCTCTCTCTCTCTCTCTCAAATAAATAACTAAGTAAAATATATTTCAAAAACATTGATCATGGGTAGTGAAATTTAGGCTCTCTCAGGCCTTCATGATGTGACTTGTAAGGTTTATATCTAAGCATAATCACATATGATAGCTGCTATAGTTGGGATCCAGAATGTCCCCTAAAGGACCAGGTACTAAACACTTGGTACCCAGTCCAGAGGGAAGCTGGTGGGGTACAGAATTTCAGCTTGCCAGCTTCCTCTGGCAAGGATCAGGAAGTGGTTTCTTGTGGCAGTTGTCAAATTGAAAGAGCAAAATAAATAAATAAAATAAACTATATATGCAGAAAGACACGACCTTGTACTTGGAAATGAGAATGCACAGTGTGTTCCCAGGTATATGGCTTCCCATTGAATCCAAGCATTTATGTTACCCATAGAAACATATTCCTCCCATGGGGAAAATAACTTTTAAAGCCTATGAAATCACCTGCAATGACAAGGAAATACTGGTTTATTGCCATGTGGCCATGCTGCTGTTTGAGCCATGACTTGTGAGCAGGCTTGTGAAACTGAAAGTGTGTTTCGCTGTGTTCTTAAGAGCATCCACATGCAGAAGCCAGTGGCCAACAAACGCCAGTCTTTCAGACAACTTCGGTTTTCTCTTGGATGAGTTATCTATGTCCCTCGGGCGGCTGCACTGCATTAGGTCCCGTTTCCTCCGCACTCCCCCCTTCGTGGAGACAGGCAATGGCCTCTTGCCCCCAACGTGGCATTGGATTATCAGGACGTTCTGCTCTTATGATAGGCGATGCATGATGATGGCGGGACATGGTTGTAAACACAAAACAATTCGGAGGCCACCATTGAGATGAATAAAATTGAAATATTCTGAGGCAAACCATTGAGCCAAGGAGAGATATCTGATCAAGGGCTGTGAACTAGAGGTGTAAAGAAACCCTCCTACATTTCAAAAGGCCTGTGGCATCTGAACAGTGACTTTAATGCCTCTAATGTCTGTAATACAGTGACACCATCCCTCTGCACACACGCGGCAGAAGCAGCTCGGTTTCCCAACACGTCAAGTGTTTGCAGATGCACCAGAATTAGCCATCATTTAAGAAACCCACCATCTTTCAGAATGAATTTCCTCCATGGCACAATAAGTTCAATTGAAAAGAAAAGAAAGAGATTTTATGCTGCTTCTCTGCCACAAACATCCTCCCACCTGTATGTTGGCTGCTTCAGACGAGCAAATGCTGACGGAATTTGCCAGTCGTATCATTAACACCGGCCCACCACCACGTGAACGCACAAACAGGCAAGATTTGGAGCACTTCAGAACTGACTGCCTAATTTACAATTGTTCAAGTGTACTTAATCAATATTTATTTGCTTTCTCTAAGAGGCAAAGAACGCATGCTATAGTGCTGATTTCATCACTTATGTGCAAAGAAAGAGCGCCCAGTGAATGGTGCCAACGACAGGCTTTGAAGGCTCAGCTCTCTGGTTGATGGTCTCAGGGAGGAGAGCTCGTGTTGTGAGCATAGGGATCTGAGTTAGAACCCAAGAAACCAAGTAAAAACGCTGGGCGTGGTGGCACACACCTGTAATCCTTGCACTGGGGAGGCACGGAAAGGTGGATCTCTGGAGCTCATCCGCCATTCTAGCCTTGTTGGCAAATTCCAGGACAATGAGAGATCCTTCATTTGATAATTTTAAAAAGTATGGTATTTCTGAGGCTGGTGCACAAGGTTGACCTCTGGCCTCTGCACGCACATGCACACATGTGCGTTCGCACACATGAATACACATTATCCACCCCCAACACAAATACACCCATGCGTATTAAAGAAAAAGAAATACCTGGATTATGGATCCTTGTAAATGAAAACTTGGACAAATTACCCAGTTTCCAAACCACCCGTCCTCAGGTATAAAATGGTGGCAAGGGGACCACCTGGTTTGCATGGTCCGCTGCGAGCGTCTGTGAAGTATTGTATTGTTCATTGTGCACTGCGAAAACTCGGCAGCCTGAGCAGATGCTTTCGTGAAATCTCTCTTCTTTAATTATTTTTTTCTGTCCTTTAGGGTGGGGAAGGGGCTGCATCACTGCCCAAGACAACTATCATAAACTTGCGAAGCCAAGCAGGTAAGGGAGGTGAGAGACATGGGTCAGCATTTAAGTCGGTTTGAACATAGGGATAATTGGCAACTGTGATGATTGTTGTGAGACAGGGTTAGTGTCTGCTCTAAACACAGGGAATGGATGTAGACCCCACCGCTGCTGAATTGGCAGGAAAAAATGTGGATTCTTTTAAAATAACAAACTTCTCAATTTCTATAGGTTCACGATGCATGTAATATAATATGAATTTATTTCTTTGCTTACTTAATGATAGACCATTATAACAAGGGCAAATAAAACAGGTCTGTCTCCATGCAGAATTCGGCCCATGGACCAGTCAGGTGACAATCTCTGATTTAGGGGATTTTAAATAAAATGAGCTCAAGGTATCTCTACAAAGTAACTTGGAAATATGCCTGCCCCTGGTGGCAAAGAAGTGGATTGTCATAAACCCTTCCCTTTCTTCCTTTCCCCTTTCTCCCTCCCTCCCTCCCTTCCTCTCTTTATCCCTTCTATCCTTTAGCCATCTCTCTCCATGACCATCAAGTCTCAGTAATGAATTACTGGCTCAAAAGGAGGATTCAAAGATTTAAATGAATGACACAATGTTTCATGTCAAAGAACCCCAGTGGTACACACCAATGCCTGGCAGAGTTGGGCAAGGGATATAAGAAGTGGGATGGTGGCAGCAGCATGGAGGTAGAGAAGCACAAGCCGCCTTCCTGGAGGATGCCCACCTCAACAAACAGCCCACTGGATGCCCACCTCAACAGCCCACTGGGAGCTTCTCGTTCTCCTAATCAGTATCCACACCTGCTCTTGGCATCAGGACCCAGGCTCAGCACAGCAATGTTCACTGTTCGTTGTAGTTGTAAAAGACAGAGAAAGAGAGAGAGAGAGGGAGGGAGGGAGAGAGAGAGGGAGGGAGGGAGGGAGAAACCATCTGAATGAAAAGCACTACGTTTTAGCAGTCATTTATTTCCAGCTCTCGACTGCCTATACTTGCGCAAATTTTCCAGCAATTTTCTACCTAGATCACTAAGTTTTTGCCCCTAGTAAAATTTTGTGACCTTTAAATGCACGTTTGTTTTTCATTTATAAAACTGAATTATAGCTGGGCGTGGTGGCACATGCCCATTTGGGAGGCAAAGGTAGGAGGATCACCAAGAGTTCAAGGCCACCTTGAGACCACATAGTGAATTTCAGGTCAGCCTGGACTACAGTGTGACCCTACCTCAAAAAAAAAAAAAAAATCTAAATTATGCAGAATCAGCCAAGGATGATGGGAAGAAATCTCTGCCAAGCTCTGACTTTGGCAGAGGCAACTCCTAGTGACTCGGTATAGAATAAGAAATTGATTTTTTGTCCAGGTTCCTGCCACCAAGTTCCTAAGATACTTGGCATCACCGAAAATGGGAAGAATGACTTTTGTATGCTAGAAAAGGCTGGTGGATGGAGGAAAGTGCAGAGAGCCTTGGTGTGAAGGCTGATCGTGAGACACAATTATGGGGTAAAAACTTCCCATAACTGGGAACCTGACTCTACTCCTCAGTGTCAGGGAAGGGAGCAAATCTTGAGACGGAGTGAATTCACCGTTAGTGTCCACTGACTGAAATCATCACGCCTGTATAGTGAAGCTTCCATAAGAAATAACTAAATAAAATGAGCTCAAGGTATCTCTACAAAGTAACTTGAAAATATGCCTGGCCTTGGTGGCAAAGAAGTGGATTGTCATAAACCCTTCCCTTTCTTCCTTTCCCCTTTCCCCTTCCTCCTTCCCTCCCTTTCTTCCTTTCCCCTTCTATCCTTCCATCAACCATCTCTCTAGGATCATCAAGTCCACTGGCTTCACAGTGAGCTCCTGGGCTGTTGACACATCCATGTACCAAAAGGGAGATGCATCCTACTTCCACCGAGATGGGGGCACTTGCCCCAGACACTTGAGGATCCCACCACCCAGGACGCTCTCCATCTTGCTCTTCGTTATTTGCACTCTTTTGTAAGAGACTAGAGTAAAGAAAGCGCTTTTCTGCTTCTGGGAGCCATTACAGAAAACTGTAGACTCTGAGGTGTTCTCAACATATATCTAGTTACTCAGAAGCACAAGAGAGAATGTGAACAGAAAGAAGGCTTAATGCGTGGAGTCCGACAGGACCCATGGGGCATCAGTGTCAGAGTTTCGTCGGATTGTAGGGTACCCAGCTTGTGTTCAGAGAATCGGAGGACTACCTATTAACGTGGAAAAACCCTGCTTGGTGCTAGGAGAACCGGGGTTGCAAACTGTTTTGACTCTGGTCCTGACTGTAGGCGAGCCTGAGGTAGGGCATGGGATCAAGCAGTCTTGAGACCTGTAGAATTTGAAATGCACGCCATAGGCCTGTTTCACGATTCGATTCCTTTGACTCATGCACAGAGCATCACTCCCATTTGGAAGGTTACATAATAGCAGATTGAGCAATGGTTCCCATGGAAGTGCCAAAGGCTGAGGACAGGAGAGACGGGTGGAACCCTACCATCTCAGGGCACATGCTGATGTCTATAGTCGTGCGCCTGCCTGCTCTGCCAAGTATTCACGGATGTGATCTGTTAACTAGAAAGAGAACCGGTGCTTGGGAAGATGAAAAGAATGAGCTCGGGGCCTCTCACTGTGTAGCTAGCAAAACCTGGCCTGTGGTCTTTCTCCTAAGGCTCTCCCTTTCTAGTTTAAGACACTATAGAAACATCGCCACCATCAGTTCAGCACGAGGCACCACCTCTGTGACCAGCAACATTTTACAATGTACCAAGAACTACACTAAGAACATCACGTCGTATCTTGTTCTCTGGGGATAGTGAATCACTATAGTTTGGATCTAAAATGTCCTTAGGGATCAGGTGTTGTTACAAGATGGTGAACCTTCAGGAAGTGGAGACTCCGGGAAGAAAATGAGGTCATCAAGGATGTGCCCTTGAAGACACATCCTTGGGAGCCCCCCCACCCCCCACCAACACACACACTCCTTCGCTGCCATGAGGCGATCCCTCCTCTGCTACACACTCCTGACATGGGCCAAAGTGACAGGGCCACGTGACCATGGTCTGAAATCTCTGACATCAGCAAAAGCAGCATTTCCTTTTGGAACTTCGTTTAGCTATTTTGTCACAACGTTCTTCTTTGTTTGACAGACAGATGAGCCTTACTTAGAGAAGTGAAATAGTGTATCCAAGGTCCTGAAGATAGTATTACATAGAGAAGGATTTCAAATGCTTCTAGGTAAAGCTCTTTTTTATAAGAAAATAATGATGTTGGCAAGATGGTAGAATAGGAGGTGCCCATTTTGTGTCTCCCAGTACAGTAGTGAGGTCGCCATCCGCGGGAGATGAGGTAGGAGAAGGCTTTGATATCCATGAAGGAAGGTTCAAAGCCCAGATGAGGAAAACTCTGTGACCAAGCAAAGCACCTTTGAGAAATCCAGTCCACATGGACTCACCAACAGTGAAATTGTGGTCCCAGATGCTAATGAAAGCTACATTCCCCCCTATGGATCCACTTCTCATCCCATCTGGTCGCTGTTTTTCCTCGGACCAGCCACATCTCCCAGTTGACCCACAGGGAACCACATCTCTCTGTGGCCCCGGCCATAGGCCCCCTGACCTTGGGTCGGACCACGGATCCTTAAAGTGGCTGGGTAACTCAGCTGTAGCCCTGCTCCACTACAGCCGTAAGTTAGTCACCGCTGTCCAGACAGGAGCTCAGAGGGTTACACAGTCTACAGGCCTGACAATTTCCATCTTGACAGTAGTTCCTAGCATTCTCCTGTTACTCCGCTCCAGTTTGCTCCCCTGGCTTGCTCTCAGTCCCAGCAGTGGAACGTGATTCAGCCTGTGACTTAGTTCCAGATTCCAGGTCTGCCTTGTATTGTCCCAGAGAAATCCTGCTCCCAGGCAGTAGGCAAGAGACAGTCACAGCTGTGCACCCGCTCCCCAACATGGCCTCTGAAGGCATCCTGACTGCAATATCCAAACACGCCCTGGGCAGGGCCTCGGACCCGCTCTATTTTGTTCTGGAAGCAATTCTACCTATGTAACAGCTTGACAAAAACAAGATCTGTTAGTAAACCCAACGACAGGTCCACCAATACTGCCTAACTGCAGAATGTGACATGTTCCTGAGGCCACAGCCTCATTTTGACACAGTCCAGAAGCAATTCCATTAAAAATACAAAAGAAATGGAGAATGCACTAGTAACTAATTGCATGAAGTGAAAATCTATAGATTTCCTGAAAAAAAAAACCACTAAAGTTATTATGTTACAGATGCCAAATAAACTGTAAGTGGAATACAGATAACTAAATGAAATCATAAAAATAAAACATGGACAAAATTAAAAATTAAACAGAGACAGAAGTCATAGGGAAGTACCCAATAGCCATTCTGCATTAATGAACATGGTGAATGAGATGAAAATGCAGTAGAGTGTCAACAACAGCCTTGATCAAGAAGAGCCTGCAAGGCTGGATAGATGTCCCAGTGGCTAAAGCCTGATGCCTCAGGTTCCATTCTCCAGTACCCACATAAAACCAGCCATACAAAGAAGCACATGTATCTGGAATTCATTTGCCGTGGAAAGAGGCCCTAACATAACTACTCTCTTCTTTCCCTTTCCTTCCTTCCTTCCTTCCTCTTTTTTAAAAAAATTATTTTGGTTATTTATTTATTTGAGAGCAACACATAGAGAGAGAAAGAGGCAGATATATAGAGAGAATGGGCGCGTCAGGGCATCCAGCCACTGCCAATGAACTCCAGACGCATGCACCACCTTGTGCATCTGGTTAGCGTGGGTCCTGGGGAATTGAGCCTCGAACCAGAGTCCTTAGGCTTCACAGGCAAGGGCTTAATCACTGAGCCATCTCTCCAGCCCATTCCTTCCTTCCTTCTTTTTTCTCTCTCCTTTCTCTCAAATAAATAATTTTTTTTAAAGGAAGAGTACGTGTACTTAAAGACAGACCATATGAAATTATCTACTGATAGGAGAAAAAAGAACAAAGAAATGTGAAGAATAGATGAAGGACTTACAGACCAGTGTAAACCTGATGGGAGTTCCATCCAGTATGAGAAGGGAGGACAGGGGAAGAACCCTCATTAAAGCAATAAGGCCTGAGAATTTCCACATCTCGGGAGGGAGATGGACAGCTAGAGCCACAAACATGGAGGTCCATAACGGGATCAATCCAAAGATGACATTGACACATTTCTGCTTGTTAATTAAACTGTGGAAAATGAAAGGAAAAAAGAAACCTCAGTTTGAAAGTATCAAGAGAAAGGCAAGACATCACATTCAATGGGCCCCCAATAAGGCTACCACTGAATATCTGAGGAGAAACTCCACAGACCAAGAGAGAGGATGATATATTCAAAGTGCTGCAAGAAAGAGCAGCCAACCAAGAGCACTGTACTGTCAATGGGAAATGATTAGACAAGAGTGTCACAGACAAACCAGAACAGGGAATTCATCACACTAGACCTAATTGCAAGAAAAGTTTTGAGGAGTTCTCTAAGTTGAAACAAAAAGCTACTTATTTTTATACTTCCACACACCAACATAAATAAATTAAAGTCAAAACTGGAACACTTGGGATGGAGAGATAGCTTAGCAGTTAAGTGCTTGCCTGTGAAGCCTAAGGACCCCAGTTCGAGGCTCGATTCCCCAGGACCCACATTAGCCAGATGCACAAGGGGGCACATGCATCTGGAGTTCGTTTGCAGAGGCTGGAGGCCCTGGTGTGCCCATTCTCTCCCTCCCTCCCTCCCTCTCTCTCTGCCTCTTTCTCTGTGTATCACTCTCAAATAAATAAATGAAAATAAACAAAACATTTAAAAAATTGGAACACTTTAATATATAATGGTAGTGGATAAATTACTTTTAATTCTAGTACTAAAGTCAAAGGACTGAAGTATTAAAAATAGCCGGGATGTAGCTACATGGTGGAACTCTTGCTTCCCGTACCAGAGACATTGGTTTTGATCCGTAGTATTACAAAAAGTATTAAAAGTAACTATAAATACAACTTCTAAGTAGATAATACATAACAATATAAGAGAAGTAAAACATTGCATGTATGATATAAAAACGTGAAGAGGGGAGAGTGAAAGTATTATAATGGCACATAATTGAAATTGTTACCAGTTTAGATAGACTGTTATAAGCATGTTTTATGAAAGCCTTATGTCAATAAAAGTATTCTGTAGTAGATGCATTAAAAATAAATAATACTACTACAAATCCCACCAAGTAGCAAAGATAGCAGGAAAAGAAAGCAGAAACAAAAGAACTATTAAGAGTCAGAAAATAGAGCTAGGTGTGGTGGCGCACGCCTTTAATCCCTGCACTCGGGAGGCAGAGGTAGGAGGATCACCATGAGTTCGAGGCCACCCTGAGACTACATAGTGAATTCTAGGTCAGCCTGAGCTAGAGTGAGACCCTACCTTGAAAAAAAAAAGGAGTCAGAAAAATAATAAAAGGTCACAAGGTAGTGTTTCCTTATCAATAACAACCATGCATGTAAATGGATTAAATTCTCCAAACAAAATATCTGAATGGATACATAAGTTCACCCATATGCTATTTTTCTTTTGTTATTTTTTAAGGTAATGTCTCACTGTAGGCCTGGAACTCACTCTATAGCCCCAGGCTGGTCTTGCACACACAGTGATCCCTCTACCTCACCCTCCTGAGTACTGGGATTAAAGGCATATGCTACCACACATGGTTTAGTGTGTTACTTCTGAGAGTTTCTCTTTAGGGTTTTTTTTTTTTTTGCATGTGTGGTGTGGTGTGAAAGGTTGGTGTATGCACACATAAGTGCTGATTTGGTTTTCCACATGCATGCCTGCAGTGACAGAAGGCAAACACTCTGTCTATCACTTGTCCACCTGTTTCTCTTTGAGATGGAGACACTTCGCTGATTCCGGGGCTTTGGTGTCCTCACAGACCCTGCAACTCTCTGGTCTCTGCTTCCCACTGGACTGGGGAAACAGGCATGGATGTTTACATGGGTTCTGTGGTTTGACCTCAGTGGCCACAGACTCCCTCAGGGCCTCCTGTTTGCACAGGAGGCGCTTTTAACCACCGAATCATCTTTATAGCTCCTCTCTTTAGGTTCAACAACAAACATGAGCTGAAACAAAGTGATAGGAAAGCAGTCCATGCAATGGCTACCAGTATTGATAGACAAAAAAGACTTCATAACACAACATGCCACAAGATATAGAGTTCACTACACAGGGTGTTACCTCATGTGTACTTCCCAGTGGGATGAGACCAAGTCAACCCAGGATGAAAAAAGGAAAATCTTCAGATACACAGAAACTAAAAGGGATAACTTGGAAACAACTCTTAAGTCAGAGGAAATCAAAAGGGAGGTTTTTTTTTTTTAAATATTAAAGCAAAAACATAATATAATAAAACTTACCAACCTCAGCTAATGTAGACTAAGTGATAATGTGTAGCAAGAAGTGCCTACATCTAAAAGGAAGAAAGACCTCAAATAAGTTACCGAGTTTTAATCTTTAAGAAATTAAAATAAAAAATGGAAAAAAAACCAAGACTAGAGTTAACAGAATGCAACAAAATAATAGAGCAAGAACATACCAGAGAATAAAAATGAAAAAAAAAAAAAACAAAACAACCAAGCAACAAACCTCAGGTTGGGTTTTCTAAAAAAAAAAAAAAAAGCAAATTCTTAGCCAAACCAAGAACACCAAGAGGTAACTTAAATACAGAGGTTTATTACAATGGATGACTCCAAAATAGAAAGGACCACAGGGGACTATTATGAGCAATTATTTACATCAAATTCAAAGGTGTAGAGGGACAGTGAAAGCTGAGTACATGCAGTTTATGAAAATGGAATTAATGATAAATAGAAAGCCAGAATGGATCAATAACAAAGGAGATTGAATCAGTAACCAAAATCTTCTCAAGAAAGAAAGCTCCAATACTGGATGACTTCATAGTAGATTTTTCCAAATATTCCAAGCAAACAAACACCAACACTTTCTAAACTCTTCCCCAGAAAATGTAAGAAGAGCCACTTCCATACTCCATTTTGTAAGGATAGCACCAACCCCAAGCCACCCTATGAAAGCAGACTAGAGGCCAGTATACCTAATGTATGTACAGGCAAAAATATCCCCAAGAAAGGATAAGCAAATTCTATTCAACAGAATATGAAAAGAATTGTGTCCTATAACCAAGTGGGGTTCATTTTGGGACACAAGGTTAATCCAATACAGGCAAATCAAAATGAAAGAAAAAAAAATAATCCTCTAAATACATGCAGAAAAAAAAGAACATTCATGATTAAAACTACAAAAACAAAAAAGTAGGTACAGAAAGAACTTATCTCAATGCATCAAGTCTCTGATTTAAAATGATCAGTTAAGGGATGGAGGGATGGCTTAGTGGTTAAGGCATTTGCCTGCAAAGCCAAAGAACACAGGTTCGATTCCCCAGGACCCACGTTAGCCAGATGCACAAGGTGGTGCACATGTCTGGAGTTTGTTTGCAGTGGCTGGAGGCCCTGGTGTGCCCATTCTCTTTCACTCTTTCTCTCCCTATTTCTCTGTCAAATAAAGAAAGAAAGAAATAATAAAATATTTTAAATGACCATCTAACATCATAATCAATGGAAGAAAACAGAAAATTCCCCACTAAGACCCAGCACAACACAAGGATGCTACTTCACTCTCCCTAGTCAACAAGGAGGTCGAACTCCTAGCCAGAGCAATCTCACACAAAAAGGCATAAACACTACTCAAATAAGAAACAATGGAGCAAAATTATCCCTGTTTTCATGAGATCATATATGTAGAAAAACCAAGACTCTACAGAGGATCTATAAAACTATTAAATGACTCGTTGCAAGACAAAAATCAGTGTATCAAAATTTTTTCACTTCTATGTAAAATGAACTATATGGAAATAAAATTTAAAAGCATTTCCATTTACCATAGCAAAAAAAGATGAATAAAATACTTAAGAATAAAAACAGCCAAAGAGGTAAAAGATTATAATGCTGAAAATTATAAAATGTTTATGAAAAAAAAATCAAGGACACAAATAGCTTCTCCACTTTAATAGACTGGAAGAATCCATCTGGTTAAAATGTTCATATTATCTGAAGCCACCTGCAGGTTCAGTACAATACCTATCAAAATTTTCTGTAGCAGAAGACAAAAAATAACCCTAAAATATATAGAAAACCCCAAAAGTACTAAACAGCAAAGCAATTTTGAACAGAACGAAGTGAAACGTATCCTAACTCCCAATTGCTTTAGCAATCAGAACAGTCTGGTTCGGGCATAAAAACAGGCATGTAGAAAGATGCAGTGAAACGGAGAACCCAGGACTAAGCCACACACAGCCGGTCTCCTGATATTTGACATGGGCACCAAGAATTCACAACATACACAGGGTGGGCGCTTCGACAAATGGTCTGGAGAAAACAGAATATCCACATGCAGAAGAATAAAGCTGGACCTTATCTCATCACATAAAAAGGTCAATTCAAAACGGACATGAAACTGTAAAACTCACAGAATGACGTGTGGGGGGAAAGTTCACCACAGGTGTGGGAAATGATGCTCTAGATAAATGACACCAAAACCACATCCGACAGATGCAAAACAGACGCGTGTGAGACCACACCAAGGCCCAAAACACAACCAAGAGGGGGAAATGGCTCTAAGCCACACATTTGATAAGGGACCAACATCCAAAACATAGAAGATACTCCAATAATTCAGCAGCCAGTGAACACCCCAACTGTAAAATGTCGCACAGGGCTGGCATCAAAGGTTGATGACACATGCAAGTGGTCCAAAGTATAATCCTAAGAGAAATAAAAATCAACACAAAAACAGCAAGCATTTGGTGAGGATGTGGACCAAGGGGAACACACTTCTTAACACCTTCATATTAGTTTGGGAATATAAGTTGGTACAACTATTACAGAAAGCAGTATGAAAGTGACCTCCTCTCTCCCTGAAAAAAAAATAAAAATAGGGCCAGGCATGGTGGCGCATGCCTTTAGTCCCAGCACTCGGGAGGCAGAGGTGGGAGGACTGCGAGTTTGAGGCCACCCTGAGACTACATAGTGATTTCCAGGTCAGCCTGGTCTAGGTGAGACCCTACCTCGAAAAAAAAGAAGAAGAGTACTAAGTACTAGTGAACCTGCATAAGCAGAGAGTCAGGGAAAGCAAAGGGAAGGGTTTTTTTTTTTAATTTTATTGTTTTTCTTTGAGAGTGACAGACACAGAGAGAAAGACAGATAGAGGGAGAGAGAGAGAGAATGGGTGCGCCAGGGCTTCCAGCCTCTGCAAACGAACTCCAGACGCGTGCACCCCCTTGTGCATCTGGCTAACGTGGGACCTGGGGAACCGAGCCTCGAACCGGGGTCCTTAGGCGTCACAGGCAAGCGCTTAACCGCTAAGCCATCTCTCCAGCCCGGGAAGGGTTTTGATCTAGGCATTGTTAGCAAGTATGCAGACTGACTGCATACGTGGGAGAGGAAGAGGCAGAATCCTCAGCATTCTGACTTTGAGACTTCAAGTGACCCAGAGTGGGTAGTGATGTCAGGAGCATAGATCCAGGAGAAAAGCAAGTCAGGGCCATATTAAGCATATTGAGCTTGTGACAAAATCAATTACACCTTCAGAGTCACATATGGAAGAGGCACTGGACCTTGTGAAGTACTTGAGGGCCAGAGATTTTGGAGGTATTTTACCCTTCTGGAGGAGCTGAAATCAGGGGCCCTATGCATCTCGCTTCAGCAGTTTGGTGTGTGTGTGTGGGGGGGGTGCATGTATCTAGGACTGGAATAAAGTTCAGTTCCTCTCAAAGCTGTGGTCCTGGAATTGGGCTGCGTTCTCCCCCTGACACACAGCCACACTGCAGTCACCAGCAGCCATTCTCAGTACAAGCAGACAGTGCCCCGTGACAAAGACATGGGTATCAGCCATATTGACAAAATGACTGTTTTTTTTTTTTTTAAGCTTCTATTAGGAAGAATGATGCTTAAGCCCCTGCAAAGTAAATTCATAAATATTGATTGGAGAGATGACACGGAGCAGATGGCGGAGCGCCATGATGCCTGGATTCTAAACGGAACAGCAGTTGCCACCAGGGCTTGGTCTCCAGCAGAAATTCACACTGAAAGCCACCCTCAAAACGGCTTCTATAATGCTATATTTTCAGATAGTATTATAGCCATTATTTTTGCCTCCTGACATTTGTATTTAAATTGTGAACATAGGATAATTATATAAAACGTAGCAGTCTTAAAAAGAGGGAAATGACCCACAGGACCCTCAGCTACTTTTCACGTGCATTGTCCTGACATCATGATGGGGTGCATCCTACCATGTGTATTATATGTGTCCCCTTTGGCTCTTCTGTATTTTTCCATGAAAGGCCTCGCAGCTATTTGCTTAAGTGGACATCTGAGTGAATGCCCCCAAATTGACTCAGCCAAGTTATCTGTCCTGGTGCCAACAATTTGACTTATTTCCACAAATGCTCTTTGCCTATTCTCCTATAGTTTGGATTATTTTTATTGGTAGGTCTCCAGAAATGAAACTTTTGTTCTGGGGGCAGGGGAGGTCACAGAAAAACTCCATTGTAGGAAGGGCTGCTAGGGATTGAATGGAAGGTGTGTTTCATTAATGCTGAAGGCATGTCCCCCACCCCGAGCTATACCTCCAGACCCCAGACTGTATTCTTTATGACTCTTCTCACCAAGTGTCCCCCAGCCTCCCTTGGCCACAGTGCATGAGAGTCACTTTCAGATCCTATGCTGCCACAGGGTAGCAAAACCTTTAAGCTACTATCTTAGTAGATGAACGGTTGTGCTTAATTTTCACTAAAGCCTAAATTTTTATAAGCTAAGACCTTTTCTTTGGTAGCTCTGATTATGTGTGTGGAGTCACCTAAAACCCATTATTTTCACCCCTAAAATCAGCAATGCGTATGTGTTTGTAGTGACCATTCCAATCAGAAACATGGTGGATTCAGTGTATATCTTTGAAGGCTTTGTGGTATATTGTGATGTTTGAAAAGTATTCATTTGACTTAGGACATGTCAGTTATGTCCCCTGGAAAACAGGGGAAATAGTTTTTTTCATAGTAAAATTGCTTGCTATTGCAGAGACAAAAGGTACTGTGGGGCTGGACAGATGGCTTAGTGGTTAAGATGTTTGACTGAAAAGCCTAAGGACCCAGGTTCAAATCCCCAGTACCCACATAAGCCAGATACACAATGTGGTGCATGCATCGGAATTCATTTAAAGTGACTAGATGTCCTGGTATGCACATCTTCTCTCTCTCTCTCTCTCTCTCTGTCTGTCTCTACCTCTTTATCTCTCAAATAAATAAAATATATATATTTTAAAAGGTACAGTGTAGGTTACCTGCCACCTTCAATACTGTTTTGTGGGCAAGCTGACCTGTTTTCCACTAGTTCTGCCTAGGTGACCTCATAGAACTGCACTCATCTGGCAAGGTGGCCAAGGCTCAGCTGGAATACCCCTGACGCCTGAGCTTCTGTTTCCACAAGTCTATTCATCCTCACAAGGCTGTGCCAAGCCACCCATCTTCACATGGGGCCAGCAGAGTTTCAAATAGCAAGCCCCCATGGGTCAGCACCCACCAAGCTCTGCTCATGTTTTATGTGCTGG
This sequence comes from Jaculus jaculus, assembly GCF_020740685.1. NCBI lineage: Eukaryota > Metazoa > Chordata > Mammalia > Rodentia > Dipodidae > Jaculus > Jaculus jaculus. The sequence continues at coordinate 92,060,370 of NC_059112.1, read as the reverse complement.
TGCCCCAGTAGCCAAGTGTGTCACATGACCAAACCCAGCCTCAAAAAGGGAAGAGACTACCCACTATGTGTGAATGATCCATGGGAATTGTTGGGAAAAAAAAAATCACTCACAAGTATAACAAAAGGAACACTGGAGCACGATTAGATACAGGCAGTCCTCCTGGGCCACACTAGGACTTCTTGTCACTGACCCCAAGGATCACTCTGGAGAGCTTTTGCAGTTTTAGAAATGAGGTGAAGAGTCTTGGTGGAGAAGCTCTGCTTTGATTTCTAGCTTTAGAAGGGACATCTAGGAAGGCCTTATGACGATGGACAAGAAAGCTCCAGGGAACAAAGAAGATTATCACAGCCAGAAGATCCTGTAAGGCGGGGATGGGGGACATGTATTCAAGAAATAAATTTACTCTCAGGGTTGGAGAGATGGCTTAGCGGTTAAGGAGCTTGCCTGTGAATCCTAAGGACTCATGTTCAACTCTCCAGATCCCACATAAGCCAGACACACAAAGGTGAGGCACGAGCAAGGTCACACATGCTCACTAGGTGGCGCAAGAGTCTAGAGTTCAACTGTAGCAGCGGAGGCCCTGGCACTCCAATTCTCTCTCTCTAATAATTTTTTTTTTTTCAAAAAAGAAATTTACTCTCAAGAGCAACAGTAGTTAAATTCCAGAGATTCTACAGTTCCATCTAGTCCATACTGATCACAACTGTTTCATAATAGTGCGTTCAACTCTTTTATGGGATTAGGAAACTGATGCTAAAAAGTCAAGGAACATTCTGTGGTATTCTGTGGCATTGGTGAGAGAGGTAAGATTTAGGTCCCAATCAATTTGAAGCCCAAGTTGGCTGTCCTTAAAACAGAAGAATGAAAGGCTGTAAACAGACTGAGTGAAGAAGAGATCAGGGTGGCCAACAACAAATCAATAGAGAATGCTCAGTAACGCTCTTCCTTTCTAGCTCCTGGGGTTAACCAGGAAGTACCAATCTGTCTCATGAGCATTTGGATGGAGTGCAAGGGAACTGGAAGAGAAGAGAGAGAATAAAGTGGCTCAATGTCTTGGGTGCACACAGTTTCTCATTGCTACTCCAGTGACAGCAAGTTTGAGCATTGGGTCTTGGGGTCTCATCCTGGACCCCAGAGTCCAGAGAGTCACTGGTGTGAAACAGATGGCAATGCAATGTAATTTACATTCTGCATTCCTGATGATTAAAAAAAAAACACAAGGTCTATCCTCCCCTCCTCATCTCTCCCTTTCAACTGGCTCTTTGTGGGTGGGTTACTCTTCAGAAATGCCTACTTCCTTCCTCTTTTGTTTTCTTGTCTTGGTCCCTGGGGAGAATGGAAATTAGCTAAGTGTGACGGGTGTTTAAGAGGCAGCTTTGGTCTTTGGCCAAGAGAGAACAAATTCCCTTAAGAGTAGCCAACACTATCAGCATCCCAGACTCCCTTCTCAGACCTGAGAGCGTTTCTTAATATTCCAAATCAGGCTAGTCACATGTTAAAAAAAAAAAAAAATCCCTCATCACACCTAAACAGATTTCCCAAATCTGCTCAATTATCAATGAATACAGACTGGGCTATGGAAAGGGAGGTTATATCAGAGACACATAAAGTAGAACAAAGCAGAGCTTTTATTTATAACGTTCCGCTTTCATGTGAGGGGGTAACAGTCTGAGAGGGAGTGAGGTAGCTTTGTGAGGCAGTCAGGGTGACTGGGTCCCTGAAAGTACCCCTGCAGTTTCCACTTTGCTAGAGATCAAAGTGTGATCTGTCTTCTTATCTCTTTCCTAGACCTGTTTTTCCACAAACAACCTGTGCCCTTCCTAGAAGGGGTCTTACCTAGGATTTAAATCTAATCCTAACATTGTGGTTGGTCAAGTTCAGCCCCCAAAACTTGGTGTCATGGCTGGCCTCTTCCTGAGATAGTTCCAATGGGCTGTCACTCTGGCTCACCTGAGCTGGAAGACGTGGCCCACCACCATAAGGTTGTAAATACATTTACCAGGGGAGGGCAACATCTCTTGGTGGCCTGTTCATCACTAATGAACCTCCAGGTTCTGGTGAGCTTCTCAATCATCTCAGCCCAGATGGGAGAACCCCCCCAACCTCTACTTCTCACATGTTCTCTTTACCCCCTCTGGTCCTCCACATGGCAGGAGCTCTTTGTAACTTTCTTTTCTTTCCTGACTCTCTTTCTACCTTTCTTCCAGGCCCACCACATGGGCTCTCTGACTACATGAGTATAAATTCATTTTCCTTCCCTTGGTTCTGTACTTCCCTCAATAAATACAATGATTTAATAATTATCCTTCTCAGTCTTATTTTATCCAATTCTTTGGTTAAAAGTAGACATAAACCTAGGTTTTGGAGTTCAAGGACTTTCCTGAATTCCTAACACCCCATTTCAAGTATTGCAGCAGGAAGTTATATATGCAACAATCACACTATAAAGCCAATTGAAATGCACATTAAGTAGATGCATGTGATTTGATTCTGTGGAGAAGTAGCGAAAGGAAAATTGCATGGAAGGGAAGATGTTTGAATTGGTCTTTGATGATGAAATGGGCCCTAGTGTTCAGAAGAAAGACACAGACCGAGGCAAGAGCAGACACCTAGTGACTGATATGGTTAGGAAAGAGCTGGATTGTAGGAGTTGAATGACAGACCTCCAGCCAATGTATGAAATAGTGTTTTATGAGTGAGTCTATTTTTTCCTCCAATATATTGTTCTCTGAAACAATGTCTATAACAGTTGCCTTCTCACTGCTGGGACAAAACACCCAATCAGAAGCAGCTTATGGGAGGAAAGGGTTTGTTTTGGGGTTTTTGGTTTATAGTTTCAAGGGGAAATTTCATCATAGTGGGGAAAGCATGATAAGCCTGAGCAGGAAGCCCAGGTTTACATCTCCACATCAGTTGGCAAGAAGCAGTGGGAGTGAGCTAGCTCTGAAACCCAGTGGGCTGGACTAATAAACCTCATGATCCTCCCCCACTGACACACCTCCTCAAGCAAGGCTCCACCTCCCAAAGGCTCCACAACTTTCCCAAATTGTTAACAGCTGGAGACCAAGTATTCAAAACACATGAGCCTATGGGGGACATCCCATTCAAAGCACTACAATGTCATTCAGTGAAACAAATCTTGAAATATTTCTCTTAGGTCAACCTGTTTTTGGGGGGGGGTTCGAGGTGGGGTCTCACTGTAGCCCAGGCTGACCTGGAATTCACTACGAAGTCTCAGGGTGGCCTCAAACTCATGGCGATCCTCCTACCTCTGCCTCCCAAGTGCTGGGATTAAAGGCGTGCGCCACCATGCCCGGCTTTGAGGTGCACTTTTTAAAGATTCCAGACATGAGTGAGATCATGTAGTATTTGATGTTCTCTTCCTGGCTTATTTTGTTTACCATAATGTCCTGTAGTTTCATCTTTATTATTGTAATGACAGGACTTTATTGTTTGTGTTGCAGCATAGTACTCCATTGTGGGTGTATAAGTGTGTGTGTGTGTGTGTGTGTGTGTGTGTGTGTGTGTGTGTGTGTCACACATTTATCCTTTAAGGGATACTGGATTCCATATCGTATTATGTGCCACCACGCCTGGCTAGGTCAACCTATTTTGATAAGTTATCAGTGATCTATATTCTAGGGGGCTTACCAAGAGGTGACAGGTTATATACTAGAAACTATAGTCAGCAACTGTTAGCCCTGTGTGTTCTGCCCGGCACATATTTTGTGATACATATTTGCTGTCTGGATATGTAGAGGTTATGGTGTGATAACAAACACTCGGCTGTTCAGTGGAGATACTTAACACAATGCATGAATAGTTCATGCTCAGGCATGTGTGGGAGTGGGTCACGGATGTCTGCTGCTAACTGGGGCTTGCAGACCCACAGCAAAGGAGGTCTCTAGGCACATGTCCAGAGTCAACAAGGAGGCAGGAACATGACAAATTCATACAAGCTCTTAACATTTCCCTCAGAAGTGTCAAAGGTTTCTTTTTTCTCTTACTTTATTGTCCAAACCAAGTTATATCACCAGATCTGACTTCAAAGGAAGCAGGGAAGAGAATCAGTTTTAGTGACCACTGTACGAGGTCACTCACATGGATGACCTCCTGACTTAGCTTATGAGGAGCCTTAATAAGTATATTTTAGGACTAGATATTGTAAAAACACTATCAACTCTATACACATAAGAACAAAGCTAATTCCTACACTGGGTTTTGTGCGTATATAAAGTCATTCTGAATTTTTTCCCAACAGAATACTGTGCAAGTTGAACAAGTCATCCTATATGGCCTTAAATAATGTTGAATCTCGCTGTTGCTTTGACATCCATGACAGTTCACCTGGCATTTGTTACCTCTCATGGGATGATAGCATTTACACTCAAAACCTCATTCCCTCATTGACCATCTGGTGGAAGATTTAGCTCATGTAGACATATGCCTAGCGCTTGTACTAGCATTTTCTGTCTTCTATTCTGACACTTATTAGATGATTGCTTTAAAGCTATTTTTGAAGAGAGGACTTGGAAGAAGAGAATGGATCAATCAGTGTTTAGCCTGCCAGACCCTCTTTGATGTACGATAACCAAGAGTCATTCTCATCACATCACAGAAGGTTTAGGTGAGACAAGCTTGTGATCTCAGCTGAATTCTTAATACACGATAGGCTGTCTAGTGTCCCTACACAGGGATGTAATTCAGCTTATAATAAAAGCTCAGTGCCCTTATTGCTGTTACCATACACAGCCGACTTACTACATACTAGCTATTGTATTTTTTTTTTTTTCTGGATAAAAGGAAAAGTATTAGATTATGTCCTACCTGCCTTTCTGTTTCTACTTAACCAATTCACCGTGTTAATTAGCATTTGGTTATTCTATAGCACAACACTGGGCAGTCCTTAGCTGTCCTCACCCATCAACTCCCATAAGACGATTGTCCCCTTGTGGAGATGAACTAATTATGCTCACTCCGTAGTAAACACGAGGTTGCTTTCAAAGGCCTTGGAACATGCTGGCCATCTCATTGTATTAGCCATCAACTGGAATCACAGAATAAAAGTAAAACAAGGTCTAAAGATAGCTTTGTGTGCTGACCTTTGCCAGAAGAAATGCTCATTGGCTGAGAGAGGTCCTGTGTAACCTACTTTCCCATCCTCCCGGCCTCTTGCAACAATAATGTGCTTGCCACCTCAGCAGACATATTATATAATCAATACTTAGATGGCCATTATTGCTGTTGGGCATGAAAAAAGATGCATCCAAAGGTCAGAGGAATCTTCTGGAGACTCATTCTGTCAACCAGAGCAGTCCTTAGGGAGAGTCGCCCTCTGAAAGCAGACAGTGCGGGAAACGTTGGCAATGGCAGGCACAGTTGCTAGGACAGCGAGCCACCAGGGGTCTCTTCCCTCCCCCAGCAGGCTCCTGGACATGGGGCTCACCCTTGGTGAGGAATTAAAGGAGCTATTTAGTGGGTCTGAATAGTTCCTTTGCTGTTTTGTCTCAGGGTTTCCCTCCATTCCTAATATGGTAAGGAGCTGAGTTGGAAGCTCTCTATCATCAGACCCACATGGTAAATACTGGTAGGTCAGAAAGGTGAAAAGATACCAACTTTAAAAAAAAAAAAATCTCTGGTATTAAATATAAATGAATATTTTTCATCATAAAGATGAGTGTAAACATCTGATCGTTTCAGTCAGTGGCTGTCAGCTACACTGCCAAGCGGAACATCACTTACGGTTTGCGTCTCAAGAAGACATTCTCTGAATTTAATTTTCTTATTTGAGAAAGTAGAGATATAATTGACTTTTCCAGATAGTTTGTTTTTGCTTTCTAGTCTGAGCGGTCTTATACAAAGCCTGAATTAGGTCATGTGTTCCATGATCAATAAAGACCTCTATTAAAAACCCTGAAACATACATTGGTAGAATTTATCTTGTTTACTTTATGAAAACCACAACCGAGGGGAAGTGGAAGAGAAGAGGTACGCTAAAATGCTAACAAAGAAATCCCTTCGTCACCCACGCCACCTCAAAAAATAATCAAGCACGTGAGATCTGTAATCAGGCTGCATCTGCGGGTCAGAGATCAAAAATAAATGGTGGGCCACAACACGCAAAGCTTTTTTAAAAAAATAATGTCACATTCTTGCATTCTCGGCATAAGAAATGGGCAACTTGTTCAGGGCAAATAATTGTTTGAACTGAGGATTTTATTATTAATCTCTGAAGACTGCTGAATTTAGGGTCACACTGAGGGTTGATTAGATACAAGGTGCATAAAGCTTTGCTCTGTCGATGCGATTGAAAGAAGCAAGTAATTTAGATTCAGAACTGGGTTTGGATTGAAGCTCACTCCATTACGGGCCATTTTCAATTTCAGCTATACAATAAACATCAAGCTCAGCAAGGAAATTAGTACATTTGGTAATGTATTGGAAGAGATGGGTGGGTCTTTGACAAGATGACACTTATCACCAAAGCTTCAGTTAATGAAACCCTTGAGTGGTATCTGCGTTTGACATATTTTGACATTTTTTGAAATCACATCCAGCATCCCCCCCCTACAATGTTCTTCTTTATGAGAGAGAGAGAGAGGGAAAAAAATCCATCTATCTTTAAAATGACTACTGGGGTGCTGCAATGTTATTGAAAAAAAATTAAAGAGAGGTTGCCTTCTGCTGAGGGGTAGATCAAGGCACCTTCTTGAAACCAGTGAGAGCAGTGGATTCTGAGGGTGAATTTTATTCAGATGCAGCCCATGATCTATTTCTAGAAGATTTGGGGATTTGGGCTCCAAGGGAGCTGTTTTACCACATTTCTTAAAAGTCCACATTATAAAATGTGACCTCATGAATGTGATTACAATCCACATGGCTGGAAAAAAAATTCTCTCATTTTGGGTAATTATTTCCTGAACAAAATAGTTCAGTATCTTTTATTTCCTTCTTCCCCCTTGACTTGGGAGGAAACTTCTTATGTTTTCATGATGGTGGAACTTTCAAAAGAGAAAATAATGAAGGGAAACAGAAAAGGAAAACTAATCTGCTAAATGAAAAACAAGAAGAAAAAGTTGAGAAAGAAAGAAAAAAACTGTAGGGAGAAATGAAGACACCGTATAAATAGAAGAAAAACAGATAAGAAAGACAGCATTGAGAATGAACAATCTTTGGCCTCAGACTAGTTCTGACTGGATCACAACCCGCACTCTCTCAGAGTTTCACGTTTATGCGTAATTAAATGTTGTTTTATTGCCAAGTGGCCTAGAAAATGCAAAGCCAGAAAAAGAAGAAAATGCTTCCAAACTGACTGAAAATTTAGGTTCACACATTCTAAGGAGTGGTTTTTGTTATTAACTTTTTAGTTGTTTTTTTTTTTTTTCCTTCCTGAAAGCTGGGTGAAATTATTATGTATTCAGATATTTTAAATCTCACACAGCTCTATTGTCCAGGCCCTGTTTTTCATCCTGTGCAGAGAGCACAATTGTAGCAAAATGCAAAGCATTCTAAATGGGGGGCTTCCTGAACCCCACAGGACTGGGTGGCTCTTTCAGTGTGGTAGGCCCAGCTGGGTGGTCCCTCCTAGTTGTCATTTACCACCATGAGGAGGTCACCTTGAAGTTGAGAAGTGGGGGGAAGGGAAAGACACCAGAAAGAGTATGAGGCCGGCAGCAAGAGCAGAGCAGAAGAAAGGCAGCTTTGTACAGGATAGATAGTCTCAGAGAATTCAGGACACACAGAGGACTTTTCTTAACCTCTACTCTGTAGGTGATCTCTTCAAACACCACCCTTTCTCACTTCTATAATCCAAACTTAAGACCCCCAGATTCTGCAGCTAAGGAGAAAGGGGTGGGAAAAAAAAAACCCTCTATGTCAGCTCGGGGTCTTATTCCTGTCATCCCAATGCTGTGTTCAACATTTCCCTCATCTGATTCACATCCATACCCTTCAGATGGGCAGATGAACATCATGTTGAAAGTACAGTGAGCGTATTAGTACTGCTCAGCCATCTAGACTCTGGGTTTGCTTCTGTTGCTCCTGCAAGTGTGGGAAATCAGTTAAGTGAATTTGGTTAAAATAGAGTGACATGTCACCTGAGCTTGAGAAAGACATTGTGATTCAGCCATATTTAATAGCATGAGTAACAGCCTCTTAGACTGTGCCTCCTAAAAGGAGCTCCCCTTTTTATTTCAACAATTATTGACATTATCGGTAATCAAGTTGAAATCAGCTTTGAGTGGGCGGTTACTGCTCTCGTCAGTGATTCTATTTGATGAGAGGTGTTGGAGGGGTTACATCATTCATGTTGGTATCCATTCTGATTGGTTAATATCCATGTCATAGCAGTCTGTCACACACACACACACACACAAACACACACACACACACACACACACACACACACACACACACACACACACATACACAGAGAATGGTTTGTCATGAATAGAGTACTTAGAATCATTAATGATTTGTGCATTTTCAATGTCTTCCCATCCCCTCCAAAATTCACTTTTTCTGAAACTGAATTCACAGTGTCTGTCTGTCTTGTGTCTCCTCTGCATCGGGCAGTTCTTGCCACACATTAACCACGCAAGAAATGCCAGTGACTGAATTGAGGACTCGTCACGTGGTCGCATTTGGGGAGCAGTGGTAGCCCTAAAACAATCACCCTTGTCTCTTTGCAGCATCGGCTCTGATCTCCTTGAGACCAGCTTTGGCTGATGTGGTGGAGTCCAGGGGCTCTGGAGGTGAACCTGTCATCTTCTGCAGGGTGGAGAAGGAACAGCAAGTGATTGGGGCAAAGGATCGGGGTGGGGACGGTTACCAACTATGATATTCTGACTGGTGTTTCTAGCAGGAAGAGCACATGCACCTTCAGACAGGGGCTCCACGCTAAGCTTCTCTGCAATCGTCCACATCAATCTCCACCATCTAGACTCTTTGCTCCCCAAGCTACCAGTCCAGGTTGTTGTTTTTTTTCCCCTGTTCTGTTAATCTAAAATTTTGTTAGTTCTCTTCTTCCATTTCCCTCATCTTTATGTTTTCTTTCTCTATGGTCATTTAAGTGTAGTTTTGGGGGAAAAAAAGCACAGGTCAAAGTATATCTCATGGGTTGAATATACTTCCCAAATTTCATAATTATGAGGTGCCCAACACAAAGAATAGGCTATACCTACCTGTATAAAGTATAGTTATCTAGGAACTATGTATATAGGTATCCTTATGCACATGTGCATATACACCATACGCAAGATACACAAGCCAGGAGTATGTAAGGAAAATTAATGATAAAATGAATACGCACATACCATTCAATTCACAAAACACCCCATATACTCTTCTGGGTTCCCTTTCTTAAAAGTAACCACTACACTGAGCTTTTTGTTTACAGTCACCAACATTTTCATTAATTTTCCTACTTCTGTAGATTCCTAGGCCAGTAAGTACTGGCCACATGGTGCAGTGATAACTTACATTTGCTGTGCAGGTGACTCTGCCCCATGAGACAGCTTTGCCTCTACTCTGGGGATTCTTTACTCTGGGACTTGGGCTACAGAAATACCCCCTAGCTCAGCTTCACAGAAAACTGAACGAGTAGTGGGAAAAAAAATGGGGCTGGAGAGATGGCTTAGCAGTTAAGGCATTTGGCCTGCAGAGCCAAAAGATCCTGGTTTGATTCTCTAGGACCCACGTAAGCCAGATGCACAAGGGGACACACGTGTCTGGAGTTCAGTTGCTGTGGCTGGAGGCCCTGACATACCCATTCTCTCTCTCTCTCTTTCTCTCTTAAATAAATAAAATATATATATATATATATTTTTAATTTTTTATTTATTTATTTGAGAGCGACAGACACAGAGAGAAAGACAGACAGAGGGAGAGAGAGAGAATGGGCGCGCCAGGGCTTCCAGCCTCTGCACACGAACTCCAGACGCGTGCGCCCCCTTGTGCATCTGGCTAATGTGGGACCTGGGGAACCGAGCCTCGAACCGGGGTCCTTAGGCTTCTCAGGCAAGCGCTTAACTGCTAAGCCATCTCTCCAGCCCTAAAATATATTTTTTAAAAACTGTGATGTTCTTAAAATTGCTGGGAGCTGCATGTCAGCTAGGCCATGTTTTATCCATCAGTCCAGCCTGCCATCAGTGAAGAGGCTATGTCACAGGACGGGCACACATACACAGCAATGACCAGGATATGCGAGCACCTTATCAGAAACCACAGTGACCCCCGGAGAAGAAGAATAAAACTGATCGCATTTTGGGGCCCAAAGATTCAGTCTCCACCCTTCTGCACACTAGTGTACTCCTCTCCTCAAAGACAGCAGTAGCTCAAGTGGGGCATCCAGACTTAGCACTGAATTCTATTTATTTTATTTTTTAAAAAATTTTTATTAACATTTTCCATGATTATAAAATATATCCCATGGTAATTCCCTCCCTTCCCACCCCCACACTTTCCCATTTGAAATTCCATTCTCCATCATATTACCTCCCCATTACAATCATTGTAATTACATATATACAATATCAACCTATTAAGTATCCTCCTCCCTTCCTTTCTCTTCCCTTTATGTCTCCTTTTTACCTTACTGGCCTCTGCTACTAAGTATTTTCATTCTCACACAGAAGCCCAGTCATCTGTAGCTAGGATCCCCATATGAGGGAGAACATGTGGCGCTTGGCTTTCTGGGCCTGGGTTACCTCACTTAGTATAATCCTTTCCAGGTCCATCCATTTTTCTGCAAATTTCATAACTTCATTTTTCTTTACCGCTGAGTAGAACTCCATTGTATAAATGTGCCACATCTTCATTATCCACTCATCTGTTGAGGGCCATCTAGGCTGGTTCCATTTCCCAGCTATTATAAATTGAGCAGCAATAAACATGGTTGAGCATGTACTTCTAAGGAAATGAGATGAGTCCTTCGGATATATGCCTAGGAGTGCTATAGCTGGGTCATATAGCACTGAATTCTAGATCAAGCATTCTGTAGCATCTTCAACATCCAGTCCAGAGACAACACCTTCCTACTAGGCAGTGACTAAAAAACAAGCTGCCCGGCAATCCCGCTCAGCGCAGAGCGCAAGCATATTTGCTATGGCCAGGCGAGAAGAGATCCTTGGCTGGGCTCCTTCCTCTTGGTGATACTTCCCAAGCCATGGGTGCTGAATGCCACGCCCACTCTGCGCCAGGTCTTCCTTCTGCATTACCCTCATGGGGCCACAGCTGATGAGGGCCATGGGGAAGACAGTTCCTTTGAGACTCCAGATTTCTTTTTGTATTATTCATTTGTATATTTAAAAAAATTTATTGACCAATTCTCTACTTACAGATCATGATAATTCCCTCCCCTCCCCCACTTGCCCCTCACAGCTCCGCTCTCCATCCTATCCCCTCCCTTTCTCCGTTAGTCTCTCTTTTACTATGACGTCAGCATCTTTTTCTCCGATTATGAGGGTCTTGTGACGGCATTGCTAGTCACTGTGAGGTCAAGGATATCGAGGCCAATTTCTGTCTGGATTAGCATGTGTGTGTTAATTGTATAGTTTATGATGTTCCCACACGTGCGGGTAACATAGAGATGAAATCCAGTCTCTCGTTTTCTGCCCTTCTGTATCTCTGCTCATTGCTTTTCTACCTTTACGTTGATATTTTCAGTTTTCACATATGAAGCAGAGCATGCTGCACTTGACTTCCTGTATCTGGCTTATTTCACTTAACATAATGTCCACCAGCAGTTCCATTCATTTTGCTGTTCATGTCAGGAGTTCATTACTCCATTGTGGGTATGCATATATATAGATACACGTATCACATTTATCTAAGTATTATGTTTATGCACATGCATATATACATAGGACACTTATCGCATTTTCTTTATTCATTCATCTGTTGACAGGCACCTTGCCAATTTCATATGTTCCAAGGTTTTTATAGCCTCCTTCAAAGAAACAAACATGGGCTTTTTCAACCCAGGTTCATGGCTCCTTAGGAACCAGTCTTCTCAATAGCTTCCTCAGTCTCTGTGACAAGAGCCAAACCCACCATTCTTTGAAGAAATGTCTCTTTCTTACCCAACTTAGGTATTTTTGAGGCTGTTATATTTCTATTGTAGAACTACAGTATTAGGGCCTTCAAGCCATTTTGTGCTCCTAAAATGATTTACGAGGGCTAGGGAGATGGCTCAGAGGTTAAAGGTGCTTGCTTGTAACACCTGTCAGCCTGAGTTCAATTCCCTAGTATCCATGTAAAGCCAGATGCACAAAGTGGTGGATGCCTTTGGAATTCCTTTACAGTGGCAGGAGGTCCTAGTGCATCCATTCTCTCCCTTCCTCCCTCCCTCTCTCTCTCTCTCCCTCTGTGTCTTATTCTCTCTTTTTCACAAATAAATACTTTTTTTTTTTTTTTTTTTGAGGTAGGGTCTCACTCTATCCCAGGCTGACCTGGAATTCACGATGGAGTCTCAGAGTGGCCTCAAACTCATGGTGATCCTCCTACCTCTGCCTCCCGCATGCTGGGATTAAAGGTGTGTGCCACCACGCCCGGCTTAAATACACTTTTTAAAAGGGAAAAAAGATTTAGTACTTATCATACTCAGCTAAGCTGGATTAATTTTATCCGGTAATGATACCAATTTATGTCCCAGTCAGGGATAGTTAATAGCCCTTATTGCTTTAGACTTTTGAAAAAATATTTATTTATTTATTTATTTATTTGAGCAGGAGGAAAGAGAGAAAATGGGCACACCAGGACCCCTAGCCACTGCAAATGTATGTGGCCACCATGTGCATCTGGCTTACATGGGTTCTAGAGAGTTGAATCTATGTCCTTAGTCTCCACAGGCAAGGGCTTTAACTGCTAAACCATCTCTCCAGCCCTGTTTTACCCTTTTTTTTAAAAAAAATTTATTTATTTATTTGAAAGTGGCAGAGAAAGGTAGATAGGTAGAGAAAGAGAGAGAGAGGGAGGGAGAGAATGGGCACGCCAGGGCCTCCAGCCACTGCGAACGAACTCCAGATGCGTGCGCTCCCTTGTGCAACTGGCTAATGTGGGTCCTGGGGAATTGAGCCTCGAATCGGGGTCCTTAGGCTTCACAGGCAAGCACTTAACCGCTAAGCTATCTCTCCAGCCCTGTTTTACACTTTTAACAACAATTAATTGTTAGACTTTAAGACAACTGCCAGTAAAGTGTGTATCTTGCTAAGACCCTGTGTGTGTTTCTTATATTCATTTGTCTGTAGGATACACATACATCCTCTGTGAACTATCTGTATGTCTCTTGGTCATTTTTTCTATGGAATCATTTATAATTTTATATTAATTTTTAGGAGTCATTAAAAATATATGCACTTTTTCAATACTGCTCTTCTGTTAGTTATGCATATTTCAGAATTAGTGACAACTTTTCACTTTTGAAATTGCTTATATGATGAATAGAAGTTTTAAAATTTAACATACAGCCAGGTGTGATGGCACACCCCTTTAATCCTAGCACTTGGGAGTCAAAAGTAGGAGGATCGCTGTGAATTCAATGCCACCCTGAAAATACAGAGTGAATTCCAGGTCAGCCTGGGCTAGAGTGAAACCCTACTTGGAAAAGCCAAAAAAAAAAAAAAAAAAGAAAAGAAAGAAAGAAAGAAAGAAAATCCTATTTGTAATCATATAAAATTAAATTTTGCTGGAAAGATGGCTCACTTAATAAAGCATTTTTTTTTTCCCAACCTGAGTTCAGATCCCCAGCACCCATGTAAATGCTGGACAGGCATGGTCATTTCTACAGCCTCAGTACTCAGCAGGTGGAGAGGAGATCCTGGGACAGGCCGGCTAAATAGACTAGCTGAAGCAGAGAGCTCTGGGTTAACGTGAGAGCCTCTGTCTCCATAAATAACGTGAACAGCCACCAGGGAAGACACCTGATGACGACCTCTGGCTTCCACATACACCCTCACACCCGTGTATCCACACATACATGCACATACATGCACATATATGCACACCACACAGTGCATACATCAAATCCATTTTTGCATATATATTTTAATATCCAGAAATCTTGCCAAATTCTACTACTAACTTAAAACATTGGCATTCACATGCAACTTGAAAGAGCAATGTCACCTATAAATAAGAACAAATTTAGCTGGGTGTGGTGGCGCACACCTTTAATCCCAGCACTCAGGAGGCAGAGGTAGGAGGATCGCTGTGAGTTTGAGGCCACCCTGAGACTTCGTAGTGAATTCCAGGTCAGCCTGGGCTACAGTGAGACCCTACCTCAAAAAAAAAAAAAAAAGAAAAGAAAAGAACAAATTTGTTTCTTGCTTTCTAATTCTTACTCCTTTATTTCTTTATTTTCCAATTCAACTTCTTGTGGTTTGATGGCAGTGTTGGTTCTGGTTCTAAAGAGAAGGTTTTCAGCAGCTTCCCATTAATCATATGTTGGCTGTGGGGTTTCTCTTTGCTTTTCATTCCTTCATGTTAACTCTACAGTCCTGTAACCCAGGCATATCCAGCTTAATAATAGTTTTTTTTTTTTTTTTTTTTGAGGTAAGATCTCATTCTAGCCCAGGCTGACCTGGAATTCACTATGTAGTCTCAGGTGGCCTCAAACTGACGGTGATCCTCCTACCTCTGCCTCCTGAGTGAATGCTGGGTGTACACCACCATGCTTGGCTTTCATTGACAATTTTTGGTGAGGTTTTTTTAATGCTTTCCCCCCAGTTTTTAGTATCTAATCTATACTAACTTCAGAAAGTGTTCAGTATAGGATTATTTTTGTAGTCTATGGAGTGATTTTTTTTTTTTTTGGTGAAATTGCATTTTCTGCTCCTTATAAGTTTATTAGATGGCACTTATCCAACAACTAAAATCTGTTCTTTTCTTTCTATGTCTTAATGATCCTTGGCCATAAATTTAGTTTTTGTGTAGCCATAAGCTGTAGGCCATCAGTCCCTTTTTATTTATTTTTATTTATTTATTAGAGGGTGAGATAGATAGACAGAGAGAAAGAGAGAGAGAGAGAGAGAGAGAGAGAGAGAGAGAGAGAGAATGGGCATGCCAGGGCCTCCAACTACTGCAAAGGAACTCCAGATACATGTGCCACCATGTGCATCTGGATTATATGGGTCCCGGAGAATCGAACCTAGGTTCTTAGGCTTCTCAAGCATGTGTCTTAACTGCTAAGCCATCTCTCCAGCCCCCTTTTGGATAAATATATTTTTTTTTTCTAATTTAATCAAGTAAGGTCCTTCATGACATTCTCTAGTAATAGAATTCTTTCTTCATCTACAATGGTATCTTTTTCATAGCTTAATCTTTATATTAGTATATATTGACTTCATAAAGTGATGGCTCATTATGCCACCTTTATCTAAGAATGAAAACATACCTTGAGCCTCTCTTACCCCTCAATCGTTTAAAAACGTATGTACTTATTTGCATACATGTGGATGGGAGTGGGGTTTGTGTCACGGTGTATGTGTGTAAGTCAGAAGACAATTTTGAGGTGTTGGGATTCCACCTTCTTTGAGACATGGTCTCATGACCCTACAGAAATAGCAAGCCTAGAAGTAATGTCACAGTAGCGAACCCACAGACTTTAGCTTCTCCTGCCTCGGCTTCCCATTGTCATATGCATGTTGTGATCACAAATGCATGCGCTTCTTTGCATCTGGCTTTCCATGGATACCGGAGAGTTGACCCCAGGTGAGCGGGCCTTGTAAGCAAGTTTTCAACTGTTGAACCATCTCCCCAGCTTTTCTCCTTCGCCAGTCTTTTTACACAATCAACTTTTGGTTTTGTTGGTCATCTGACTTTGTTTTCTATGTTATTATCATTATTATTATTTGATCCACCTTCTAAGGCTATTTCCAGGCCATTGAGTTGGGCAAGATTTGATGCGACAAACTACTGAAGGTGGTAATGAAATAACAAGGTAGGCACCTACAAAAGCAGCTTGGTTGTACTGCAACACGGGATATGATTTATAACTTGGTAATTCATTTTTTGTAAGCTCATGATTCTTAGCCCTGTTTTCCAATTGACTTGAATCTCTTTGGTGCTTTTCTTACGCCTTTTAAAAATGATTTTAATGTAGCAGTTGATTATAAATCCTATATAACTCTACAATTCAAGATTGAATAATACAGCTTTTCATCCCTATAACATTAACATTTCTAGTGAAAATGCCAAAGTAAATAGATGGCTTAGAGTCTGAAAATTACATATGATTTTTCAGGCTTTAAGAAAAATTCTCCATTCAAAAATAAAATGCAGCCAGGCCTGGTGGAACATGCCTGTAATCCCAGAATTCAAGAAGTGGAGGCAGGAGGATTGGGAATTCAAGCATAACCTATGCTATACAATGAAATTCTGCCTCAAAAAGTATTTTCTGTAATGTACAAATAATACCATCAAGCAAATCTCATCTCACGTATGATAACTTGGCTGACTTAGCCCTGCAAATCAGCCTGGAAGCCCCTGGAGTCCGCTTAGCTTGTGTGGCCAGGCCTCTGAGGTTCCTGGGAGGCAGCCGGAGAGGCCCTATCCATGATCAAGCAACACCGAGTGGCAGTTGTGTAGCCAGGTTCCAGAATCTCCATCCAATGAGGCCCTGAAAGACACAGGCAGCTCTGTTCACCAACCTTCCACCCTGAGCTCACCTGGAGCAAAGTGAACCTAAGCAACTCTCATGTGTCATTCCAGCAGCTCCTGGTCACTGATGGATACAGTGATTGAGCCTGTTGGTGTAACCTAACCTCTACATGATCATCCAACACTGGCAGGTACACCATCCTGCTTGGGAGCATGCTGGGCTCACCATCATGGCCCATTGTCATGTTGCCTTTGGAAACTGATGGGGAAAATGTACCAACCACACCTCACACACATGCCTGCAAGCCTCCCTGCCCCCGTTCCACATCCACATCTGGGCACACTATATCCAAAGCCATAAGCCAACCTGCCTTTTCTAGAAATCTGCATACAGTTGGCAGGACAAACCTTATGATGGTAACTATCTGTGTGTATCTCAGTGGTACAGAGGAGAGAAGCAAACCTTTAATTTAGAACCACAAGATCACACCAACAAACCTCAGTAAACCAATAGCACAGTGCAATTATACTATAAGCCTAGTGGACATGACAGGCATTTACAGCTTTGGAACCAACAATGTTCTCTAGGATGGACATTAGGTTTGACCAAAAAGCAAGCGAATTGGGTTTAGTTGTGGTATTTCTCAAACAAAATGCTTTTAGTTGTTCTTTTCCTTTCTCCTTCCCCAATCCTCCTCCCGACTTGTACTGTTCCCCAAGTACTTTCCTTTCTACCTCCATGACACATGTGCTATTTCCCCTCCCCCATTCCTTTCTGAACACTTGTTTACCTCTGGTCTCCTATCTAGCCCATTCCATAGCCTACACAGGCTCTCACACCCTCTCCTTCATTTATGATCCGTATATGAGAAAGAATATGCAATTTTTGTATTTTTGAGACTGGGTCACCTCACTTAATATGACACTTTGAGGATCCATCTGTTTTCCTGCAAATTTCATAGCTTCAATATTCTTTCAACATTTGTTACAAAAAAATGGCATGAATCATTTTTTTTTAGCACAATGGAATAAAAAAAAAACCAAAAATTGGCAAGAGAAACTTTAAAAATTATACAAATACAAGGAAATTAAGATTCTCTCAAACAACTAATAAATTAATTTAAAAATCAAAAGAGAATTTTGCATGAAATATGACATAAAAGAAAACTAAAGCACACAGCAAAAACAATTGTAAAAAGTAATAGTAATGGTTGCCAATATTAAGGAAATAAAGAGGGCTGGAGAGATGGCTTAGTGGTTAAGGCACTTGCCTGCAAAGCCAAAGGACTTAGGTTACATTCCTCATACTCACATAAGCCAGATGCACAAGGTGGCATATATATCTAGATTTCATTTGCAATGGCTGGAGGCCCTAGTACACCCATTATTTCTCTCTCTGTCTCTCTCTCTGTGTCCTTTCTTTCTCTTAAATAAATAAAAATAAAAATGAAAAAGGAAAATAAAGATTTCAAACCAACAACTTACTAGATAAACGAGAATAAGGCAAACCCCAAATTAGTAGACAGAAAGATATAACAAAACATACTAATAAAAGTTGGAGCAGAAATAAATGAAGTAGAGACAAAAACTTGTGAAACACAGTGTTTTTAGAGAGATAAACAATATTCACAAATCTTTAACTACACTAGCAAAGATAGAACCCTCAGAAATTAAATCAAAGAAAAAAAAGGAAGAGGAAAACATTCTTATTGATACCCAGATAAAAGGATCATTAAGGACTACTATTAATAAGTATACATCAAGAAACTGGAAAATATACAAAAAGTAGATACTTTCTAGATTCATATACCCAAACAAAATTAACCCATGAGACATGAGATGTACATGACCAAACTAATAAGATGTGACAAGATTTAATCAGTAATAAAAAGTCTCCTATCAAACAAACCCAGGATTAAATGGCTGCAATGTTGAATTTTACCAAATCTTTAAATGAGTAATACTAATTATTCTCGAACTAGTCTCAAGAATTAAAAGGAGGTAACTTTTACAAAATCATTCCTTAAGAAAATATTTTATTTTTTTTTTTGTGGGGGGGGGAGATAAAACAAAAAGAGCATGGGTTCACCAGGGCCTCCAGCCACTGCAAATGAATGTCAGACACATGTACCACCTTGTGCCTCCGGCTTTACATTAGCATTGGGCAATCGAACCTGGGTCTTTTGGCTTTCCAGGCAAGAACATTAACCTCTAAGCCATCTCTCTAGTCCTCAAAACTCATTCTATTAAGTTGGTTTTACCAGTACCCAAAGGCATTGGACAAGGGCACAATAATGAAAAAAAAAAAATGAGCTATGGCTAATATTTCTGACCAATGAAAAAATTCTCATCTATACTAGCAAATAAAATCTAAGAACATATTGCTGTGGTTTGAATGTGACATGCCCCCTCTCCCCCCGTGTGCCCATATGCTCGTATGTTTGAATACTTGGTCCCCAGCTTGTGTCTCTCTTTGGGAAAGTTGTGGAATCTTTATGAGGCGGAGTCTTGCTAGAGGAGTTGGTTCACTGAGGAGAGGCCTTGAGGTTTTATAAGCTGGCCCACTTCCTATTTGTCCTCTGCTTCCTGAGTATGGGTGCAACTCTTGATGCCCATTCCTATGGCCATTCCTTCCCTGCCATGATGGAATGGGCCTCCTTTCCCTCCTTCAGCTGTTTCTTGCCAGGGATTTGGTCACAGAAGTGAGTAAGTAACCAACACTCATAAAAAGATAATGTGTCATGATCAAGTGGGAATTATCCCAGAAATGCAAGGATGGTTCCATCTACACAAACCAATAAGCATAACAAAATAATGAATGAAAAACACCAAATAATCGTGTAAAAAAAGAATGATAATATGTAAGTGCTTTTGTGATAAAAGCCATAAAAAGGATTGTATCTAGACACAACAAAGGCTACATAAGACAAACTCACAGCCACATCACACTGATTTGAGCAAAGCTAAAATCATTTCCTCTAAAATCAGGAAAATGACAACTATGTCAACTTTCACCACTCTCATTCAATGTAATATTGGAAGTCTTGGCTAGAGAAATAAAGACAAATAACAGTCATTCACATGGACAAGAGGATAGTGGGCAAACACATGATTTTATACATAGAAAACTCTAACAGTACTATCCAAGAAAGCTGTTTGAATTGATAAATGAATTCAGCATGGTCTCTGTTTACAGGTGACATCTAAAATATATAGATAACTAAAATGAAAAAGAATTGCCAATAAGTGTTTGCAAAACCATGACATCTGACAAACTGAAATTTAAAGAAGTTAGATGTATATTTTTATGCAATTTCATACCTGCACAGGCATAGTAAAATTGCCTAAAAATAAAGCAACACTTGGTTATAAGCAGAAGCAGCCAAACTCACAACCTGAGTATCAGATTAGACATACTTCCCTTCATCACAATAAAACAAGCAGATAGAGAGATCAGAATGTACTGGAATAACGTCAATACAAAGGGTTCGATGAATATGCATAAAGTGGTAAACTTTAAAAGCCTGAGGAATACTCATTCATTTCAAATATACTAAAACATAACAAAATTTATCTGTAATTGGTGACAAAATAAGATTCTGTAAGTTTCACACAACTGAAATCCTGCAGGATATATTCTGTAGTCACAATGTAATTAACTTAAAAGTCCATGAACATGCACACTTCTCCAGCATCCTGACTCATCCCCAATTGTGAAAAAACTACAGCTCAATGAAGAGAACATGTAAAATTATTAGCTTGCTCAAATATCATATTCATATCCTGAGCACATTAAATATACTCAAACTAAATTTAAGCCTAATACAAAATTACTGTCAAAATATCTGGGATACAAGGATGAGAAAATATTTGAAAATTTTGAGCCTTGAAAGTATATATTCAAAAAAGAAAATCTGAAAATCAATGAACTATGAATTTCTCTCAAAAAGTTTTTTTTTTTTTTTCTTCCTTAAGTTACAAAATAAAATCCAAAGAATGTAGAGGGGGGGAAAGAAGTTAACAGGAGAAAACAAAAAAAAAACAATAAATTCCAGATTTGTTTCATGGAGGAGATTAGTACAATTAAAGCACTCCCACAGACATTAATGAAGAAAAATACACATGAATAAATATCAGAAATAAACAGGGGCATCATTACACATCCTACAAACACTTGAAGATATCATTAATAAATGCGTTTGCAAATGCCAGAGTGCAGTCAAAATTGCTAACCATGGGGCATTAAAAACTAACGCAACCATAAAGTTTGAATATTGCTGTATCTTTGATATTTGATTATGAATTCAACTAAGCATTTAGGACTGAGGAAAGGGTGCAGTGGATACAGGTGCTTACTAGTAAAACCTGCTGGCCTGGGCTTTAATCCCATAAAATCTGAAATAAAAGGTGGCACAGGCATCTGGAATTCATTTGCAAGAGACCCCAGCACCCCACAAGCCCCAAACATATGCAAATAAATAAAAAATAAAAATATTTTATTTTTTAAAATATTTTATTTATTTGAGAGAGAAAGAATGGGCATGCCATGGCCACTAGCCACTGCAAATGAACTTCAAGAAGATGCATACATTACTTTGTACATCTGGCTTTGTGTGGCTACTGGGAATCAAACCTGGGCACCTTGACTTTGTAGGCAAATGCCTTAACCATTAAGCCATCTCTCCAGCCCCAAGAGCATTTTAAACAGAGGTACAAATAGGGGAGGAAGAAGTTAAAGGATCCCATTTCAGGTTACACAATGTTATACTTAAGACTCTAAAGACCTCACCACAAAACTCTTAGAACTGACAAACACTTTCATCAGAAAAGGAAGATACAAATGCTCTGACAGAAGCCTGTCTTGTTTGTTTTGGGAGGCCTTGTAGGTCTCTCCAATCAACAGCCCATTGTGGATGTTAACCGCATCCTGGTACAGGGAATTACAGGTCAGCGCCAAGGGAAAAGGAAAGAGAAAAAGACAGAAAAAAAAAAGAGAAACAGGAGAAATTTGAGGTTAGTTTTCATCTCACTCTCTCCAGGACTCTTTGATTCGGGTGCTCCCGGTAAGGCCTTGTTGATGGTTCAACCTTTCAGTCTAACTTCCAGGATATAGGATTCTATGGTACAGGTTCAATTTGAGTTCAGCTTTGTGTTCCCTAGCCACCTTTCCCTCTCCCCCAAGCCCTACTCCTCCCTGTTGTCCAAACTTCAAGATGCCATTCAGGTAAGTCAGCAACTCAGGCTGATCCAGGTTAGGAACCACAGATGAGTGAGACCATGCAATGATTGTCTTTCTGTGATTGTGTGAGTTCACTTAGTATGATCTGTTCCAAGTTCACCCATTTTTCTACAAATTTCATTGTGTCATTTTTCTTACTGCTGAGTAGAATTCCATCATGTAGATGCACCACACCTTGGTTATCCAATGATGGGCAGCTGAGTTGATTCCAGTTCTTAGCTATTATGAATTGAGCAGTTATAAACATGGTTAGTGGTAAGACCCTACTGCTGAAGACATCATATGCTGTCCGCACAGACCATGGAGAGACCTGGTTAGAACCCAGAGGACAGCCAGTCCCCAGACTGTTAGGCCATCTAGTGTTGGAAGGCACTACATGAGCTACCAGGGGAAAATGGCCAATATTTGACCAAGAAACTTAAAGTCTAAGCTACTCAGAAGCAAACAACCTGATGTGATGCTCACACAAGCGCAATAGTGGCACACAGCCATGATGGGTAACCAACTGCTCTTGGATTGGCTAATGGATCTGCTCAGTGGAAAGGAACCCATATCTGGAGCTGGGAAACAAGTCAGAACCATATCCAGATAATGTTTCTGATTTCCATTGTCAAGCTCCCACTAATCTTGGGCTATAAGAGGGGCTACACCCTTTAAATTCTCTCTAAATTAAAAATGGTTATCCTATTTAACTGGTGCTGACTTCACTCTCCATTGGAAATTCTGCTTCTCTTTTTCAGATGGGAGCAAGATCTGAGGAGATAAATGACCCAGTGTACTTCACCCTGGCCCAAGCTGAAACCACAGAGGAATTGGGGAAGTAAGCAAGAATGCAGCTTTCTCAGGGAACCTGATATCAGCACAAGGGTGAAGGAGACAGACACTGAGGACACTCAACACCTACCAAACCAAAGATTCAAAGCCTCCTAAGAGCCCATCACTGATGTAGACTTAAAATGCACCCAACATGGCTCAGAAAATTTTGTGGAAGAGAGGGTGTAAAGATTGTGAGAGCCACAAGTTGGGACATTATGCACAGAGACATTGCCTCTACCCATAACTGACTGCTGCCCCCATAATGTGTGACCCACAATCCCCATGAGGTTGACCTGTACCCCCAATGAGGAGGGACTCTTTGGAAAAGGGGAAGAGATGAGGGAAACAATGGTACCAACAGGTATTGTTTGCATACTAACTATGTCTGTATCTAATAAAAAAATTTTTTTAAAGTAAGGTACAAATTTAATGCACAAAATTAATAGCTTTTTACATATCAATAATGAACTTGCTAATGTTGAGAAAGAAATTAGGGGGGAAATCTCCATTCACAATAGCTCAAGAAATTAATGACTGGAAATAAACCGACCAAGGAGATGAAAGGCATCTACAACGAAAGCCTTAACATGCTGAACAAAGAAATTGAAGAAGATACTAGAAAATAGAAAGATCCCTCATGTTCATGGGTTGACTGAATTAACATTGTAAACATAGCTATTATTATTGAAATTAATCTACTAATTCAATCCAAAACCCATCAAAATTGTAATGTTAGCCTTTATAGAACTAGAAAAAAAAATCCTAAAATTCATATGGAAGTATAAAAGACCTGGAATAGCCAAAGCAATCTTGTTCAGAGTTAGTGATGCTGGAAACACCAGAATATCTGATCTCATATTACACTATAGAGGCATAGAGACAAAAACAGCATGATATTGGCACAAAAACAGACACACACAACATTGGAACATAATAGAGGACTCGGAAATAAACACACATAGCTATAGTCATTCTGATTTTTTTTTTTTTTTTTGAGGCAAGCCCAACAGACTGGCCTGTTTTTGTTTTTGTTTTTAAATGAGAGAATACGAGAGAGAGAGAGAGAGAGAGAGAAAGAGAGAGAGAGCATACCAGGGTCTCTAGCCACTACAATAGAACTGCAGACTTGTGTGCCACTTTGTGTGACCTTGCACACTTACATCACCTTGTGAGCCTGGCTTTCATTGGACCTGAAGAGTCAAACATGGGTCCTTAGGCTTCATAATCAAGTTCCTTAACTGCTAAGCCATCTCTCCAGTCCAGCCATCTATTTTTTAATTTAGTGATATGGAAAAGAAGGCTCTTTAGTAAATGATGCTGAGGAAACTGGATATTCACATGTAGAAAATGAAAATAGAGGGCTGGAGAGATGGCTTAGCAGTTAAGGTATTTGCCTACAAAGCCAAAGAATCCCAGTTTGATTCTCCAGGACCCACATAAGGCAGATGTACAAGGAGGCTCATGTATCTGGAATTGGTTCGTAGTGGCTAGAAGCCTTGGAATGCCCATTCTCTCCCTCTTTCTCACATAAATAAATAAAATGTTAAAAAATAAGAAAATGAAAGTAGATCCTTATATCTTAATCTGAACAAAAATCAATCAAAAACCCATAACAGATCACAAAATAAGACATGAAACTTAGAATTTGCTAGAGACAAGCATAAGGAAAACACTTCAAGATCTAGGCATGGGCAAGGACCTTCTAAAAAGGACTCAAATCACATAGGAAATAGCCCCAAGAATTGACAGATAGGATTGCATGACATTAAAAAGTGCATAGCTAAAGGAAAAAAAAAAATCACTAAAGTGAAAAGGCAGCCCAAAGAATGAGAGAAAAATCTTTGGCACCGATGCATCAGACAGGGAGTTAACAACTAGAATATGTAAGGAATGGCAAACATCAAACAACAATTAGA